>NC_090947.1:11057143-11194643 GCF_040807025.1 Struthio camelus
GTGAACCAGAGTAATTATGTCTGGGGGTATAAAATGGAGAGTAAAACCCATTTTGTGTACTCATCAGACACTGCTTTTGGTTCTAAAGTCACAAATGGATGATCAGTGTGCGCTTGCATGTTGTTCACTTTCCCTGGAAGATTTCTAATTGTGCAAGTTATTTTAAAACACTTTTGTATTTCTTTCTTTATTTCTAGAGTATGATTTCATCCATTGTAAATAGCACATACTATGCCAATGTGTCAGCAACCAAGTGCCAGGAGTTTGGGAGATGGTACAAAAAGTACAAGAAGATTAAAGGTAATTTGATCTTTTTTGTTACTTTCCAAGTTCTTGAACTTCTGCTGACAGTTTGAGATCATTTGCTTTAAGTGCTAATAAGCTTTAATGATATTAGTGAATGTGTCTGCAAAGAGGGCACAGTCATAGCACATACGAAATTAAATTTGATACTTTATAGTCAAGGCTCATGTGAAAACACAGGCCACTTAAAACATGCCGGTAATATCCCATTTAGTTGTGCTGAAAGATGAACTGTGTTTTGAATTAAGCTAAAACATTTTGGAAAAATATAGTAGCTCAGGACTTAAATTGCTATGTAAGTTACCTTAGTTGTATTTTATTCATGAAAGCTATAAAAACCTCTTCCAAAATTATGTGCACCCTCACTCTGTTGGAAATACTGCGAAGTGTCATGGCATTCCTGCCATGTTCTGTCATGTGGCGTCTGCATGCTGGCGGAGCACTTACTATCTGGTCATTAGGAGAAGTTGCTAAATACATGTTGCTGCACCCACTGAGGGTTAAGATGAAAATAGCCCATTGTTTATATTATTTCTACAATGGGGTTGTGTTAGTTGGTTAGCAGTGAATGCCCGAGGCAGTAAAATGATTCTGTGCAAGTTCTTCATCCTGCTCTCGCCACTGAAATGTCTGACCGCCTTCCAGTAGGGCATGAAGTGATGTGACAAGCATCCGTCATGTGTAGTTTGTTCTTTTATTCATCTTTTTCTTTGGAAAGGGACTTGAGTGTATACTGGACCATTATTTTGATAGGTTTTTGTTTGAAAACACACATGCTTTGAGCAGAAGTTTTGGCATAGTCCAGCTTTTCTCTGGTGAGTTCCACAGTGCCATGTGGCTGCTCTGTGCACTCCTTTCCTCTCCCCAAATGCCCATCGTCCTTGGAAATTAGCTTTACCATGCGACAGGCTTTTTTTCATAGTCTACCTTGCTGTTACACCACAAGCTACACCACAAGCTTTTAGACAATGCCTTGTCTAAAAGAGGCATTAGCTGTTTTTGTCCTTTCTGCCTGTGATCCTTTCAGTGGCTGGGAAAATCATACTAGGATTCACAAGCATTAAGCAGAGATATGACAATGTCCTGTCCTTCTTGAGGGGCCATTGTATGTTTAGTCACGGGAAGATTAGTGTCTTTCAAAAAGAGTCTGCAGTCTTTCTCTCTTAAAGAAGCTGGGATATGTGAAACAGGAAAGGTTGCTTGTTGAGTTTCCATAGGACAGGCTAGCAGTCTGCATGATAGTATCATAAAGAGCCTGCTTCTTGAGGGAGGAACACGTGGAACACAGTTGCCTAAAATGTGAGAACGAGTCCTGAGGCATCTGGTTGTCCTCTGCTGCGTCTCTGGCTGGTGGGAACTTCGAGTGGCTGCCCGCAGGGGTGGCGCGTCCCTGTGCCACTCTCAGGCCTGCGCTGGGCAGCGATTGGGCTCTCACTACGAAAATGAGAACGTTTTATGCTGAAATTGTTTGTGGCTAGAAGGAGGGTTGTTCAGGCAGAAGTGAGGTAATAGCGTATATGAGGAAGCCGAGGTGTTGCTTTTCACCCATTAGGATTATTTAGGCTTGAAGTCAAAATGTTGATTGGACAGTCTAGTTCACAATTACCTTTGTGCCAAGGTACCTTTGTGGATAGTTTCTTCTCTCTTTAAATTGCCATTGTGCGACTCAAAAGTGTTCCTTTTCTCTAAATGGTGTCTCTTATTCAAAGAATTTTATTCAAAGTGTGCTAACATATCCTCTTGGTTAAAAAACAATCAAAAGAATCAAACCACTTCAAGGTCATCGCCGTTCGCTTTTACTTGCCATTCTAGGAGAAGAGAGACACTTTTTTTCTTTTTTTTTCCTCCTCCAAACGGGGCAGGGGTGTAATGCCAGTTGCAGAGGCACTGGAAGCCCTTAGCTGTAGTGTTCTTAACCGTGGAGATGCCACTACAGCTGCTGAGTGTTCTAGCACGCTGCTGCCTTCCACTTCCTTCCGTTCTTAGAGCATTGAATTCTTTAAGCTCTTACTTTTTTTTTACTTAGTAAGTGCACAGTTAAATTGTTAAGTGCGGTAAAAGCAGAATGAGACCTCAATCAAGAGGTCAAGGATCCAAACCTGAAGAGTTTGCCAGATAACTCTGTATATGTGCTGTTCAAAGAGACTCAGCCAGTCGTTGCTGTTTGGAAGTGTATGTGTGTGTTAGTAGGAGGAGAAAAAGGAAGGTTAAGGTATGTGTGAAGTAAACACAAGCTGCTATAAAGCAGTTCAAGTAGTGTTGATTCATCAACCATATGAGTGGGAGAGAAAACAAAGAAGCTATGGCAGGTACATTGGTGCATAGAGAATAAACAGCCGTGGGACTTCAGGGCAGTAATCTAAACCCCCTGCAACAGGAAGCCCTCTGCACTTTTTTGGGTGGTTTTCATTTCTCAGCACCTCCGTTTTCATGTTGTTTTGTTTCTGTTCCATAGCCAAGTATTGCTGCAGGACAGCTCATTTAATACGCAGTATTAGTGAGCTGAGTCCTACGCTTCTGTCGTCACATATCCCTGTAATGAAAAGTATGTCTTTATGTTTTTCATAAAGGTGGCTGGATGGTGCAGCAGTTCATTTTGGGGATCGTAATCTGGATAGATTGGGTAGAACTGTAATTTGGAGTCTTTGGGACCAGCACCTGTGCTCATGCTCATATTTAAGTCTAGAGCTGGTTATTAGAAAGTAAAAGCAAAAAACAATTCACATGAGCTGTGGTAAATGCAAAATAGGAAGGAGCTTCAAAACAGCTTTATTGACGTTGCAAACTAAATGCAGCCCACAGTGTTAAATGTGTTTCCTATTATCTGCTAATGTCTGTTTTAATAAAACAGTGGGAACTAAATGGTTGCTTCTTAATCAAAACCATGATTTCCTAAACATAAGCTATGTGATTCTGTTACAAATTGCCACATATAGATCTCCTAGGTCAAACTTTTTTCCTTTCTCATCGAAATAAATAAACAGTAAAATAATTATACACTCTAGAAGATCAAAGTAATTACAACTGAAGCCATGCAGAAATAAAGTTCTCTGGAAAAAAATGAAAAGCATCAGGTTGCAGAGTATATAGTTAATGTTTAAATAAATGTAAGAAAGTGAACAATCAATAATTTGATATCATTAGCAACAGATGTAAAAGCTATATACAAATGGAATTGTATGAAATCTCAAGTAAACATTCTCAGTGTGCATTCTGTTGAACTCACCGAAAAGACAGCTAAACTATTTATGCTTGTAATTTAAAAAAAAAGTTTTCAGTTAGTTCAGCTCAGCATGGTACTTTTGTCTTGTGTCAAGACCATGCTAGAATAAAATTCTGCTCGAACTTTTTCTCCCACCCCGCCCCAGCCCCTTAAGGTTTTAAGACATTCACAGTTTACTCAGTGGCACGAGAGTTAGTACACAGACGGATCTGGGAATTCACCAGAGTGAGGATGGAGGCTTTTCTGTCTCCTCCTGGCTCTGAGCCTACCGCTTGGTATATCTGTGAGGACATGAGTGAATCTGTAGTGGGCTCTCCACTGTCTCTAGTCTCCTTGGGATACACGCATGTATTTGAAAGAGAGCTTACGTTAACACGGTTCCGATGGAAAATGTACAATAGTTGGGAAACGAGAAGCGTACAGGTCTTCTGTCAACTTTCTCTGTCCCCCATGGACTTGTGTATTCATTTGGGTGGTAATTAAGCCATCTAGTCTGTATGGTAGTTTGGTTAAAAATACGCAGCATGAATGAATTTAATATTACTCTGGGAAGCCTTTTAAAACTCTGCTTTAATTTTTTTCTTCTTTTTTGAGGGGTGCTAGGCCTTTTGGTAATTCGTTGCATAGGTGACAGAGTATAAGTGTGTTTGAACCTACCTGAAAGAAGAATCACAGTTCCCCCTTTTTACTAAAGGTTGCATATTTGATGCTGTGATGATAGTTGTACAGAGACGGGTTAGCCCAGCAGTTCTCAAGCTGCCTTTCTGCAGCCCTCTCCTGCCGGGATGCTCCTCCCGGTCCGAGAACCGCTCCACCGGGCACCCCAGAGGCCCACCTCGCGGGAGCTGGGAGAACGTGGTTAACGCTGTTGAAATTCAGGACCTAAATAATTGGCTCAACCTTTTGGGGAGGAAAACAATATGAAAGTGTGATCTTTATTCTGAAGAAGTGATCTTCCATCAGAGTTGTAAAGCCTGCATCAGGATCCGGCAGGAGAGCTCTCTCCAGGTCGGTTCATTTTTACACGAGGTTGGTTCAATGTCCTCGAGAAGAAGCACTTTCTGTTCATCCATTGGGGATGGAGCAGCTGAGGCCCCGAGGAGGGGAGTGCCTTGACCAGGCACAGTCGCTAAAGCCGGCATCAGATCTGCAGTGATACCAAGCCCTGTCAAGCTTCATGCGTAGTTATGTGATGTTTAAAAGACCTGCATTGCTTCTTAATTTGACTAAGAAATAGGTGCACAAATAAAAACAAGATGTTGTAAATAACTGTATGCCCAAATACGTGTCTGGGGCAAGAAGTATTCCAGAACTTTTGCAGGCAATTCAAACCGTTATCCGGGGCTAAAACTTGTACCACTGACTTGCTCACTGCCCAGCACCTTGGGTTCATAGCATTTTGGGTATTTTTTAGCTCTCTCTTTTTCTCAGTAGCTATTTCACTTCCCAAGTGACATGGTTTCTATTTTTACCAAAAGGACTATCACTATATCAAAATTCTTTCGCAACTGAAACTCTTCTCTGGTGTGAATCTTTTCTTTTTGCCTAATGACACAGCTTAGCTTGGTGGAGGAGGTTAGGAAGGGAGAAGGGAGAAATAAATACATTGTGAACTTAAAAATAAAAAAACATATTTTGTTTGTCTGGAAAATAAGGACGTTTCATCTTTGCTCCTGCCATCAGTGACTGTCAAAATATAGCTTTTCTGTGGATGTGAGTTTTGAGACTGTGGCTGTCTCAGAGCTTTTGTGGAATGATGAGTCTTTTCATTTTAAAGGAGGAGGACTCTGTTATTTCTCTTTCAATAGATGAGGAACTAGCTTCTGTAGGAAAGAGCTTTTATAGCTTCCTTAAAATGAGAATCTGCTTTGGCTGCTCTTTGATTTTTCCAGGATCACTGATTTGTTGTTGTGTGCTGTTTTATTCTTGAAAGTATGTTTGCTTACTTCCCATAGTGGATAGACAGAGCAATCTGTTTGTCTTATAACGTGTTTTGGAGGCCACTATAGGTCGAGAGGGGTTAGAAAAAGGATTCCGAAGGGTTCCCAGCTTTGTTGTTCGCAGGCTGAGAGAACCTACGATTGCATCAGGGTGGTGATGCCAGTGTGAGTCTGGTGAAAATGTTCATTATGTGCTCTGATGAACAGTTTTGAATTGTTCCGAATTGTTCCTCGCAGACGTCGTGGAAGCCTCGTGAAATGACACACGAGCTCTTTCCCAAGCAATGTTTTTGACTTCTAAAATATCCTATTCATTCATACATACATACATACGCACATGAGTTTTTATGTGAATAGATTGTATATATTTATATGTATATATGTATGTGTATATATACATCTTGACCTTGATCCTTTTTGATTAAGCTATTGAAGCAGAGATGTTATATTGTTTAAGAAGAGCAAATTTCTTGTCTTGTCTGGGTATTAGCTGTGGCTCTGGCACTAACCCAGATACAGTCTTTTAGGTCAGCTGTGTGGCTCTTGACACTACAATAATTTTTCCTTTACTTGCTTTTGTACTCCTGACTGTCTGTTTGCTTCACTAAAATAGGACTTTTCCTCACTTTCTTTAAAAAAAAAAAAAAGGGGGGGGGGGAGGAGGGCAAGAAAGTCACAAGCAGTATTTTCAGAATTTAGATGACATGCAGGACCTGAACATCTCTGACTCGGAGAGAGCCTTTCAGGCCATGGACTGCTGTGCTGTTTTAGGAGGACAGTAGTTAATTGATTTGCACTGGTCATGCAAAAAAGTAGAATCTCTCTTTTTAAATATAAGCTTAGAGCTGTCAAACTTCAGCAAAAAATTACAGACCCCTTGTCTACTCTTTTCCACACCCACATTTGAATTTCATAGTTCAGCGTAGTCCTTGATGTTAAGTGCCAGCTTGGGGAACTTGCACGTGTGTGTTGTTACAAAGCAATTTACTGACTGCAGCGTGTTCCAGGAGCTTTTTGTAAAGTGTGGCCCCTTGGCTATTCCCCTGTGTAAAGAGAATTAAAACATCCTTTTTTAAACTTAATTTTTATCTAAAGTAAACATGTGCATGAATTTCAGCTTTGCGGAGTGTCTTTACTGTCTTTTGGCTATTTTGTCTCTCACTCCTGTGGTACATATATTATGGCAGAAAGGTACGTCCGATTACCTGAATACCGTGTCCTGCGCGTGTGTGTGGCTGGAGCTGCAGCCACTGCTGCTTTAGGGAGCGTATGTCAGTCCAGTGAAGGTGGAAAGGCTTTCTGCAGAGAAACTGCCTAATCATTTGTCCCCTGTATGTTGTCCCTGCCGTGCAGAAGAGTTTTATGACTACTTGATTTTATTTTGTTTTAATTAAGAGAATTGAGAATTGAGCCTGCTCAAATAATGTCACTCACTCAACTTTAGGATTTTAAAATGTCTCCTGTTCCAAGTATAGCAAGATGCTTCTCTCAGTGAGGACCAGTTGTGCGCCAAGGCTGGGAGGTCTGTCCAGCCACTCCTGAATTCTTAGTGAGTAAAAAACAATCTTCATTTTCTTTTTTTAAAAAAAAAAACACAACTTTTTTTAACCTCCAGAATTGCAAAATGAATTTTCTTCATATATAAAAAGTATTTTTGTGTGCTGTCAAGTAAGGACATGATAGCTCAAAAGGAGAGGACTTTCTCAAAAGTAAGCATTAGTGGAAATTAGATTGGAAAGGAAGGAAAACCTGAAGTTGGATATAAGCTTTCCTGGTGTGAAAGCTGTTAATGTGACTGCCCCGACCATGTGAATTTGGCAGAGTACGTAATTCATTCTGTCCCTGAGAACGGAATTGAATTCTGTTCACTCCAAGTATCTGAAGGGTTTATATGTTTGTCTTAATGATGTTTGTGTTCTGTCTCATTCCTTTCATCATCTCTGATGTTATGAGTCAGTAAGAGATCCGTACTTATCTCCAAGAGGGATTGCACAATTGATTGGGATATTCTGGTAGATTTGCACCTCCCTCTTGAGGTGCCCACAAAAGGTTAGTGTTCAAATAGCAGGACAGGTGTCTGTCACAGTAGTTGGACAGGGAGGGAGATATAATTATAAGAGATGGAGACCACCAGTTCATCTAAACTGGCACTTTCTGTGTTCCTGTAAGACACTTCTGAGTAATGCTTGCCCTGCTTCTCCTTTTCTATTTTACGTGACTAGTATTTATACATTAGACCATGGTGGTCACTAAAGCATCTTCCGTGTAACGCCTTTCTCTGCCACGTGGACCTGGCATGTCCTGTCTACAGGCAATGTTAACATGGTTGTGAAATACTGAGTTCATACTACTGTATGCCCTCTTTAACCTCTACAATAGCCCCAAAATAATCTGAAAATAGGAGGGACTAAATTCTTCTTTTCTGATGAGTGGCTTTGGAAGCAATGCAGGTCCATGGTCATCCCATTGCAAGACTATGGCTTACTATGTTTAAGCAGAGTTAGCAGAAAACATGTTAGCAACTCTTGTATCCCAAGGGACAACTTGGATCTAGTCTTTAGGAAGAGACAGAGAGAGGCCCAGCTGCAAAAAGATAAAGAATTTTAGTTCACTCTACTCGCTTCACTCAGCACTAATGCTGATCAAATACCCACTTTTAATGATCATTCCTCCAAATACAAAAATAGTGACTTGTGCGTTGGTGGGAATTGGTTTGCAACACAAGCAAGAACAGACAATGGCCTTTCCTGTCTGTTTTCCATTAGGCTTGGATAAAGGCCTTTGCTACCCACAGCCAGCAGCCAAAAATGTCTGTATATGGTCTATAGCTATTTTGAGGTCATTAGTCCCGCTGCAGGAGTAGAGGAAAGGAAAGGTCTTAGAAGTTAAAATTTATTATCAAGTCTGCCCCTCCAGTCAACCTGCATTTTCTCCAGTCCTGACTGTAGAATAAATGGCTCAGCCAGCGATCAGACAGTAAATGAAGTCAATGAACAACTTTGGATAAATATGATGATTAGGTGTTGAACGAAAATGAGACTCCTCAGACCAGTCCCTTGCACTGAAGTGGTTAAGTGGGATGTGATTAGAAGAAATAAGTAATTATCCTAATTATAGATGAAAAGATACAGAATTACCACTTTAAAGCACCTCCTGCGCTCTGGAGTGGTTCTGTTATTTACAAAGTGGTAGCTTATAATTACGTAGCATAAGCGAGAGGGCACCCTTTCGGTGTACAGCAGCAGCCCTGCCTCCCTGAGACGGAGGGCAATGCTGTGTCGGGGAGCGCTGCTTCCCCCAAGGAGAGTCCCGAGGCTGGAGTCTTGCTCCAGTGAGCAGGATGGTGCTAAGCTACCAGCAGATCCTTTGTAGCCGAAGGTTAGCGCAGGGCACACAAAACTGTACGAGCAGAGCTCTCCCTATGCTGGCCCGAGCTAGCTCTGCTTGGTCATTACCACTGCTGGTAATGGCTTTTATGATCACCGGGTTTTAAATACAAAATAAAACAAAGCAGCAAGCTCTGAAGCCGTTGTGCTGGAGCACAACCCTGGGGTGGTGACATCCTGTCACAATTGAAACATGGCAGTTCTGCAGGCGAGTAACTTATTACAAAATGTTCCTTTGCCAGCCTCTTCCTGCTCCGTTTGGGGCAACGAGCCGGTGTATGTCTGGGGGACTGAAAAGCGCGGACTTGCTGGGTCCCAGGTACTGGAGGGTCCTCTGTGTCACTGTTGTGGTGCAGCACAAGGAAGCATGTTAAGCTCTTGCTCTCCCTGCTATACCCATTCTTGTGTGCACTGGAATTTGGTTTCCAGTGCTGTCAGTCAGTTCAGTGCCGTTCATAAGCCCTAAATACCCCACAGGCTGTTTGTCAGAATGTTTCTATTAACAACTCAGTGAAAATAAAGAGTGAGGGGAAGGGAAGGTGGAGAAATAAATCTTATTTTAAGTCTCTTGAGCTGGTTTTATTTCAGATGGAAAGTTGCATGCGGACCACCCCAAGCTATTGTGCTGTGGACCGCGTCAGCTATTTGACTGTGGAAGGAAGATTTGGGTAGAGGTTAAGAGCATCACACAGGGGAAGAGTGCTTTGGATTGCTTTTGTGCTGTATCCAGGAAGTTTCTAGCTCAGTATGAAGTTGAAATACATTGACACACGTGGTAATCATTATAAGAGAGAGAAGCATTGAAATACGACAATTTACTGCTCCCATTCTGGGGATTATGTTGGTCTCTGACTGTCTTGTAGAGATAGTGACATGCTGGAAGGAGGTGTAGGCCAGTGAAGGACAGAGAGCATCCTAGCGTGCCGCTCGATGGGCTCAGGCGCAGGAGCCGTTGTCGAGATGTTGACACCTGGCCTCAGCTGACGTGGTGTGTGGCTTCAGGAGGGGACTAAGAAATGCCGAGGGGCTGTGTTGTGCTTCGGCTTACAAGAGCTCTTTGAGCAAAGAGCCGGAGAATTGTGTGACCAAGCAGCACGACACAAGGGGCAAGAGGGAACATTTCCAAGTCTACTGCCATGGCCACACTGCTGATGGGAGGTGGGTAACAACCTTCTGGAGCAGCTTTTGCTCACCTAGCCCAGGCACCACTAGCAGAGGAGGTTTGTCAGCAGGACTTGAACAAAGATGGCACAAGCCCATGGACCCCTTTCCTCCCTGCTTAGGTTCCTGCTGCTCTGCCTTCACAGCTGCTGTATCCGATATATTCAGGTACCACGCAGCTCCTGCAAGGCTACAAGAGCTGCAAAGGATCTCCAGCTGAGTGGAGCAATAGTAAAGACAGGAGGGACAAGGGTGAGACTGTAATGGGGAAGAAACGTGGAAAAGGGAGGATGCACATGGAGAAAGCCACATCTCAAGAAGATCTGGGGCAGAACATCAGTGTCACAGCAACTTTGTGTCTCCTGCGTGCCTTTTTCCTCAGAGCATTGCTGGGGCAGCTGACCTTTCTCCCCAGATAGTGCCAGTCTCCATCGCTCTGTCCAGCCCCACAGCACCCCACCAAATCCTCGTTCCTGAAGAGCAGCAGGGAATCTGATATGGGTAGTGGTGCTAGGGAAGGGGAGAGTGAGGAGTTGAGTAATGCACATTTTTTCCATCCAGCGTAACTGTTAATGGTAACCTTTTATTATTGAAGTGGTTGAAATGACCAGAATCTGGTTTGTTTATTGGGAATCTATGCATGGCTGTATAGTCTAATATGTTGGAAAAAGGAAACTGATAATAAAGGAAAAGTACACCTATGGAAGCAAGTCAGGTGATGTCTCTGTGCTATTGTAATTCCAAGTAGCACTGCAGAGATTAACAGCCTGGCAGCCTTTTCATCTTCAACTTTATTTTTATAGGGGTTTATAACTTGGCACTGAAGTCAGGAGTGGGTGGAAACTTGGCAAATGTGGTTCAGCCCAGAAAGTTAATTTTATTTATATTTATTTCTCACCAGGTTTTCAAAAACACTTGGTTACTGTTTTTGTGTTCTAACAAGTAGTAGTTTGCTGGTTTCAGTGACTTATTTTCTGTGAATTTCTTAAACTACAAAATAGTTCAGAGATTATTTCAGCCCTCCTGAAACTCCTAGTGTAAGGCCTCTAGATTTCCAGGGGTGTAAAGGAAGACTGAAAGTGTCTGTTATTGTATTTACTTTTAGCATAACACTCTAATTATTTCAAGTATACTGAGCAACATCTCTATTTTGTTTGTGTCAGATTAATTCCTGATTGTCAAGTAGCGCCTGCACCTTTGGAGTGCTCCTGCGCATTTGGTTTTGCTGGAAATTGCGTGAATTTAACAGCACTGCTCAGGCAGAGGCTTACCGCAGAGAGGCTGAGGAGGCCGTAGTCAGCGTGGGCACGCGGGCTGCGAGCAGCGCGTCGCAGAGCAGGGGCTAGGGCTGTGGCAAAGCTGCCCCCTCCCCGACCGCGCGTGCCATTAAGTACCGTGGCAGGTCTGTCCCTGCCATGAACAGCACTCATGTTTCATAGTGCAGATTGATTTCCTGTCTGCCCTAAAGCCAGGGAATGGCCTTTTTGGGGAGACAAGCTGATAAGGATTTTCAGTGTTTTCAGCAAATTGAAATACTGTGCTGTCTGCCGAGCAGGCTGTGAGTAGTGTATCAAAAGCGGTTGGTTGTTTGCAATAGTGTCTGTGTAGTGCATGGGGCAGGTCAGAATTGTGTAGTTAAAGCAGACGGTGCAAATAAGCACTGTGGAAAAGTAGTTGGGTTGAAACTTTGGCTTTTGTGGAAAAACAGGAATTTTAAGAAATGTTTAATTTTTTATTTAAAATGTTTTAAATTTTTTATTTTTATTTTAAAATCTTTGAGTTTAGCTTTTTTTAAAGCAATTATTTTATTGAAGGTCAGAGGTTTTGTGGATTATTTTTCTTCCAAAGAACAGGAAGAGGCAATTAAAATTTCTTACAAAAAGTAAGAATTTTCACAAAAAGAAAAAAATCCTGGGTACTAGTCACCTAGTTGTAGACTTTCAGTATTCATGTGCAGTTGGGGAACGACAGCTAGAGCAACTGCGTGTGCTTGTGCGTGTTCAGGCCGTGACACCCTCCCCAGCGAGAGTTCAGCCCTCTTCCTTTGGGATTAACTGTGGAAGGTGAAAAGAGCCATCTCCTCTGTTGAGACGGAACCAGAGAAGGTCCTCAGTAAACTGTTGTCCTGAGTATTAGCTATGTAAAGCTTCAAAGCTTTATACACATTAAGTTTTTAAAAAGAGTTCAAAGCCTTATGCAATTGTTGATCATTACACAAGTTATCGCAGAATTATGACATTTCATGAAATAAATCCTAGCGTGTTGTTTGCTGAAACTGATGGAAGGATGAGGCAGTGGTTTCCTAGTTGCGTGATACTGGGTCCCCAAACACTTTTTGTCAGATCACTGCGTATAAATGCCTGCCAATTGCACGTAGCGAAGCTCACGGAGTCTGCAACCTAGTGTACGACGACTTCTGACTACTTACAGTTATCTCAGTGATAGTTTTATTTCTGTACTTTTTAAACTTCATTTCCTGTTTCAAATGTTACTTTTGCAGGAAATTTAGTTTTGTAGTATGTGTACTTACTTTTGCACCTATATGAAAAGAAACTAATGATATTGCTGATGTAAGATATTCAAAAGGGACAACATGCACCTGCATATGTAATTGTAGGATACGTATTTGGTTTGTAGTGTTCCATTTTTTGCAATATGGTGTCACTTAAGAGTCATGGGTCTTTGCTGCGCTAAGCAAAGTTTTCTGAGAGAGTGTGAAGCCATAACAAACAGCACCATAGTGAATAAGATGTTGTCAAAATCTGTATTCTATGAAGCTGACATGACAGAGTCATAGTGACGAGGCTTTAGCTATTAATGGAAAGGTAAGATGAAGGCACAGAAGGCAAGAGTATTGTGTCCTTCCCCATGCCCACCTTAGGTTTCTTTCCCTCACCTGAAACCCTAATTTGGGTTTCTTTCCCATTCACCTCCTTATGAGAGTTCATTCAATTTGACAGCAGGCTCAAAAGTTAGTGACAGCGTGAGCAGAAGTGTCTGAGCTTGTTGCTTTAGGAAATGAGGCTGGAGAGGGAACCTGCTACCTGTTTGATAAGGAGGCTTCCTACGCAGTGGGCGAAACCTGTGCAAAAGACTGTTGATTACTGTTGTTCTTCCTCTGTGCTGCTTTTTCTTATGTTTTTTGTGGAGCTCTTATCCAAGTGCAGATTTGCAAACTAAAGTGGGTGTGCTGTTGTGTACAGTCACCTGCAGTAATCCTTACCCTAACAGTCCTCTTGTAAGTGCACACTGAAATGACAGCAAACTAATTTTTCTCTTTTAACAGTGGAAAGAGTGGAAAGAGAAAACCTTTCAGACTATTGTGTTCTTGGTCAACGTCCCATGCACTTACCAAATATCAACCAGCTGGCAACCTTGGGAAAAACTAATGAACAGTCTCCTCATGGCCAAATTCACCACAGTACTCCAATCCGAAACCAAGTGCCAGCGATGCAGACAATGATAAACCCGGGGCTCCTGTCTCCTCAGCTCAGTCCGCAACTGGTAAGGCAGCAGATAGCAATGGCCCATCTGATAAACCAACAGATTGCCGTCAGCCGGCTATTGGCTCACCAGCACCCTCAAGCTATCAACCAACAGTTCTTGAATCATCCACCCATTCCTAGAGCTGTCAAACCGGAGCCATCAAATTCATCGGTGGAAGTCTCTCCAGATATTTACCAGCAAGTCAGAGATGAGCTGAAGAGAGCCAGTGTGTCTCAAGCTGTCTTTGCAAGAGTAGCGTTCAACCGCACACAGGTATCGATTTATATTCTATAACCAAGAAGAGCTGAGGGGCAAAGCTGTGACTCTTATGGGGCTGTATGGTTGTTGCAGATCAAGGCAGGAGATGGGCCATGGAAATAGGTCAGATCACCCTGCCTTTTCTTCCCCTAATCCCTTTGTTGGGATTGAATGAGCCAGTTTCTTCCTGGGACAGCAGTTTGTTTGCATTTGGTCACCCCCAGTGCTATTACCTGAGCTTCATTCTTTAGAGGTAATTCTGCTTGTGAACTCTTCCCTGAGTTCCTCTGCCTCGCTATAAACTTCTCCATCTGCTCCTGCCTCATGGCCAGGAAGAGACTGTGGGAGTCAGAGGGGTCTTTGGGCTTCTGCCACTTCCTTAGTTCCTTCCGTGCCATCTACTATTGATGCCAGGGCTGGTGCCAAAGGCTACTCCCCAAGAAGCATGTAAGAAAAGTGGGCATACGCTGAAAGACTATCTTGGTGCTAGCTGGCTGTTAAGAGTTGACTGACTGCTGGAAAGGTGTCTGCCATTTGCAGCAGATCATGTTTGCTTTCATGCAGCTGACACAGTTTCTCTCACTCAAATACTGAAATTCAGATGTTGAAATAATCAAAAGATAGTATCAGCTTAAGCCTAGCACCTGGAGTACCCAGGTGAATGCATGTTCAGAAAGGCAGGCTGTTGACGTTTATCCTGCTGCCAGATACCATTCAAAGCATACGAAGCATGATCTCTAGTCCATGATACTCTGTAATAAGGCTGAAGGAGTGGAAAGTGGTTTCATATTTAAATATTGGTACAAATTTCTTTTGTGCAGTCAGAGTCAATCTTTGAGGTAAGCTTTACCAACAAGAAAAAACAAGGGCCACGTGCGTATATGTTTCCTGGAGGTCTGTCCCTTGCCCCGTACAGTGCTTTTGCCTGTTATCCTGGATTAATGATTTTCTTTGGCACTGCCATTTTGGAAATGCCATGTTATAAGGGAACTAATTAAAGTATGGAGCACATTTTTATTACTTCCCTTCTTCCATTAAATTCATAAGATGGCTGCACTCAGAAAAAACATTCATTTTCAATCAACATGGCTTCGAGTTCTGGGGTTAGCCTTGAGGATATCAAATGAAAACTACATAGGAATGTATGAGTATTTCCTCTTTAAAATGCTGCTTTTAATTTGGAAAAGCTTTTCATCCCTCTGGGATCATAACCTGTTGTATGTAAAGCCTGGTATAATCAAGGTAGATGGTATTGACAGAATGACATATTCTGAACTTGAGCAGGAGGTCAGCAGTAATGTTGCCGGTGAGGGTTCTGCCACTGTCACTGAACATAAAGCCCTGCTTTAGCCAGATTGGGAGAGCTGGGTTGTAGTGCTCAAGTCTGCTAATAAACCAAAAGCTGGTCCCCAAATGAAAAAGCTGTCTTACACCTTGCATATTAAATCGACAGTTCTGCTATAGTATTTAAAGGGAGGCAAGGCTTTGATTCTGCGGATCTAGGAAAACCCAAGCCTTGCATATCACTGAACCGCATATTGACTGTGCAGGATGGCAGTGAAAAGGCAGGCATGTGAGAGAGACCACTCTGGCCTTTTTCTAGCAGTGGCACAGCATTGCTCTGCATGTGGTGTTTCCACACCATCCACAAAAGAGATTGTTCCACATTCTTGATAGATAATCTGAAATCTGGACTAAATCAGCTGCAGTATGTTTCTTTACTTTCCTGTGGTGTTCTGGCATTGCTCCAGTGGTTTTAGGACACTGAACAGGGCTTTGGGTGAAATGTGCTTTCTTCCCAACTTCAGTGGCTCCTGGCAGAGTGACTGTGGGCCAGTCACACCTGACAGCATTTTCAACCCCCCATATGACTTGGAATTCAGTGAAACTCGGTGTCCTAAGTTCTTCAAAGAGTAATGTCCACCATAACTGATATATTGGCTGAGCTATCGCTCCGTAAGCATTTATCATTCAAACCAGCAATCACGTCTTCTGCATGATCATCTCTGCATTCCAGTTCTATAGGAAAAGAGGGCAAATATGGCTACGGTTTTATTCAAGATATGGAAAACTGTTTCTGAACCTTTTTAATATTGAATATTTAAACACTTGAAAATCTATGTGTTAAGGAAATACATTGGCACAATAGCATGGAAGATAATTCCTACAGTGTCTTGGGACATTGGTGGCATTTTTTGTGTACCTAACCTGACAGTAGAGTAGACTTGTTCTTAGTGTAACAGTTTCAAGTATTACCCCTCTGCTGAGAGTAGACCTGATGGCTGGTCCCCGTCTTCTGGAAGCCAGCTGGATCTGCATGGAGTGTAACTCAGAAGCTCTCCTGGACACATTCTGAGTTTCAGACCTCTTATCTGGGAAATGGCATGATGCTGTCCAGCTGCCTTAGATTTCACCGTCAGTGCCTGAGACTCCAGCTGAGTATCCATCTCTCTCTCCTGCATGCTTCCCTGGAGAAATGCTAAATCTATTTTAGTCACATATGTTCTGCCTGCAGACATCCTCAAGAGTGAGGGAGGGCAGTGGTAGTTGAAAGAAAAATTTGGTAGCTTCAGACTGAAATTTTGATGGTTTCCCAGGACATGCCCACACTGCACAAGTATAGGGTGATGCAGAAACCTCCAAAATAGCACTGACCAAGCCAGGGGCAGGCAGTTATCTTTTGTAGCCCTGTGGAGAGCACTGTACTGCCTCTTGGATGGTGCTGTGCTTTCCCATGCATGTACCGGCTCAGATTGAGCCCACTCATCAGGAACACGGAGCTGAGCTGCTGCGCTGGCTGGCTGGACGTGCCAAGGTCATGTCCTTCAAGAAGGCGTCAGGCTCCTTTCCTGGGCAAGACTGCACCTGGAAATGTGATTGGATGATCTGTCCTCAGACAAATTTACGCTAGAGTTCCAGTATACAAAATGAAGTTTGTAGTTCAGAGTAGTAATATCACCTATTTTGTCAGTCTCCCTGTCCTTCTACTGACATGTATCTTATATGGCACTAACTTTTCTAGCTTTTCTTAAAAAACAAACAAACAAAAAACAAAACCTTCCCCATTTTTGATTGCTTCATGACGAAATATCAGACAAATGTAATTTTATACAAAAGAAAACAAAATCTACTTTTAGCTTTCCATCATAAGTAATGTCATGTACTGTACAGTCCATACAGTGGTTCCTTTAGAGCAGGCAAGTCTTTAACACCCATAAAAGATTAATATCATCTCAGAGCTCCGTTCCGTTAGACTACAGGGCCTTAATATAAAAGACCAGTGGATTGTACAGTGCGTCATTTCCCTAGGAGCCGTCATGGTAGCAAAGAATGTAGGTACATATTTATGCCTCGCGCTCCTCAATTTTTAATTCCAAAATTAATTAATTTCATACCAATCTTCCTTTGGATAAGAGACTGTTGTCCCAAGTAATAACAAGAGGTGTTCAGAAACAGTCAGCCTTGCACTGCACTGTAGAAGATATATGGGATGTTCCCAAAAGCCCACAGTGGAGAGAGAACATAAAAAGCACACAAAGTGGAGGTTAAAGTCTGCTCTCACCTCACTGCATTTTCCCCACTGCCTCCGGAGGATCACGTCCCCAGGAAGTGTAGAGACATTTGCATTCCTGTGTGGAAATGTTTAGGTTTGTTGCATTTCACAGAAAGTGCCAGCATCAAAAACTAGAGGTCTGCTGTTTCTCATGATGGTACCAAATAGTAGATGCTACATGCCAGCTAGCTAATAATTGTATTAATCACTGCATTATGGGCCACTTTTTAATCTGTCTTCTTGGTAGCTGCGTAGTGCACATTAGCTTATAATTAAGTATAGCTCCATGAAAAATGTACTGCAAGGCTTGTTTAATAGATAAACTATTCTCTAATTTATTTTAAAGTCCAATGACCTACATACTCAATGCTAGAAACCCCCCCCCTCTTACGAACATTATTTCTCCCCTGAGACCTTCCATCTGAGCAAATCTGTTAAATGAAGTAGAGGAAGCTTTGATCCAAACTAGGCTAAATCCATCGGAACAAATGACTGACACACGTATGTATGCGTGTGTGTGTGGGAAGGGGGACATAGGAAGGCAGCAGGGTCAGAAGAAGGAAAGGTGAAGTTGTGTGATATGTCAAACATCTGAATCTTCCTCTGAAAGTTGGAAATCCATAGCTTAAGACTGCAATATTTGCTTATGCCTATGGCTGTGTTGCTGTCTGCACACGTGAAAACAAAACAATCCAGGGCTCCTACTGATGTCCCCCCCTGCAACGGCGACTGAATGAATACCGATGAGTGGTTTGGTACCAGCTCTGCAGCAGGAGATCTGCACAGTGTATTTGGCCAGGGCTGCTTTTAAACAGAAAATCCCAGGATGAACATTTTAAGGTTTATTTGAAACTGGGTTTCAAAAACTCTTTAAATATGTTTGAGACTGATTTTTAGTAAATGCTTTAGGCTCACCTCGGTTTCTCCTTTTTATTTTATCTTTAGAGAATCAGCATCACAATTTTGATTCTCCTTACTACAGTATCCAAATGTTCAGCAAACAGGACAGCTAGAAAAGAGTTTTTAGACCCACACAGAGAATGTAGTTATTGTGGGTGCTTTTAATGATGTCATTTCCAATGAGTAGGAGATTCCTGTATAACCTTCAAAATACTTAATATGGTTGATCACACCATCCTATCTGTCTAAGCCTGTGTTACAGCAGTGGGGAGAATGGAGTTTGCCCATTGGAAAGGCACCTCCTGGGCTTGCTGTAACCTCCCTTTTTCTTGTGGATGCCGGCAGAGCTGCAGTTCTTAACTACAGCTCTGGTCCTCTTTTGAGGACTGCAATGAGTTGCTATTAAAATTTGTAAATAAGGTTGTGAAAGCTCTTTTATCAGAGCACTGTAGCAAAAGGGCTGGAAGTGGGGCTATTCCACCGCGTTCCAGGAGCTGTGCGAGGAAGCGTTAGGGTGCTGGCGGAGACGACAGAACACAAGGGATGTCTGTGTGCCCAACCCTACGCTTAGCTGGCCACTGTTGCCTTCCCGCTGAGGTAACCAGGTGGCCCACTGGCTCGCACAGGCAAAGATGAAGGGTGGATCCAGGTAGCAGAGAAAGCTTGCTCTAAGGCATTCAGCAGTATTGCTGGGGCAGGAGGTTCAGTTCTTTGCTCTTGTAGTTGCATAATTTCTGCGTGCCCCAGTTATTCATGGCCGAGATCCTCGGCCTTGGTTCCCTTTTGCAGCTCTGCTGGCCTGCAACCCATAAGTTGGAAGCTTGCGGGCTCCCTGATTTGAATATCTTGTTTACAGAGATAGTTTGTTCCCTTTGTTGAGACTGCTGCAGTGGACTAACAGCTAACTCATGGAAAGCTAGGCATCCTTGTCTGGCTGTGGGACTTAAAAACTGCATGCAGAAGCGTGACTGCGTTTGAAGGAAAGGCAGAGAGCTGCATGAGGCTCATCGAAGACTGGAGGGTTACGTGGTCATACCTGATGTCTTTGTTTTAAAATGAAGGGCTTCTTCATAAAGCATGTTACATGCAGCCAAGCTGTAAGGAAAAGTTGCTATTAGAATAGGCATTAGTGGAAGCTTTGCTTTCTGTAAGACTTGAGCACTTTTTGGCTATATAAGGCCATTCGAATCTTGGGAAATAAGCAAGGAAGAGTCTAATTCATACTGTAAATCCACTGTTTCCTCACCTCTCAGAGATGACAGTTCAAATAAAGTGCTGGGCTGAGTGGCTGGAGGAAGTGTGTCTGTTAGATGAAGAGCAGATGCACCTCTCTCTTAGAGATGTTCTATATGCGTTTTTAAAAGCAGTCAAAGCTTTAAAAAGGGCAAAGTGAAGGAAATGCTAGCAAGCTATAGGGTGCAGAGGGTGAGAAGGGCTTAATGGGCAGGGGGAGCAGCTGTCTCTCATTGGCCTTGGACAGTATAGCAAAATCGAAGGGGTTGTCAGTGTGTGGGGCTGGTTAGCACTTTTATGTCTGAACCAAGATGTCCAGAGATGGAGTTCTCAAAAAATGCCTATTCTGCCCTAAGTATCTGCCTTCTCTACATCAGGAATAACTTCCATGAGTGGACCAGCTAGAACACAGGTGCAGGGGAGGTGACCAGTAGACTCTCTAAATCATGAGCTCTCCTTGTGTTGGCCAGCAGAGCTATAGCAAAATGACAAGAGGGCTGCTGGCCTAAGCTGGTCCTAGGACTATAGATCTCCTCCTGGAGGAGGATACACACGTGGGTTTTGTCCATCCTCACGGCAGAGAGTCTATGTACCTTCTCAGTCTTGCCCTATAATGTCTCTGACTACAGCATGCAGGTTGCAACCAGGAGGGTGTAGTAACCAAAGCTTGCTGTATCACGGGTTGTAATGCCTTGAGAAATGGGCAGATAATAATGGTAACAGAAGTAAGAGAGGGCTATTCTAAAGGAAATGTATGAAAATGATCTCTTGGATTTGCCTTGCCCTTCTCTGGAAAGTTTTCTTGCAAATCTGGAGCTGCTGAAGTGATCCGTAATCCTCAGAATCCCTAGCTGTGAAACAGGTCATTTGAATCGTGTTTTGCATAAGCAAATTGAACTTATTCTCCCTCTTCTCCCTGCTCTTTGCTACAGAGGAAACAGAGGTGTGGTCAGGAAGGTTGGTCAGGCTGTTTGTTCATAGGAGTCCAGACAGTCCGAATCACCAGAGCAGTCACTGCCTTCCTCCCCCTTGGGAGTGCCCAGTGGACTGAAAAGTCTATAGACTGAATGAATGTTTTCTGTTTATATCTTTTTTTTTTTAAGCATCTTTTTTTTTTGCCAATGTTTTGACATAGTAGCCAAAACTAGTAAAATGTTTGGGCGAGTGGCCAGTGCTTGTTTTACTGAACAGCCTCAGAAACTGGGAATATCCGTGAACCTGAGGCTTTTTGAATGAAACAGTTGTGGTGCCAGATACAGAGAGAGCTAGGGAAAAAGAAACAGGCACGTTCAGGCTGCTTTATAACTCTCTCTTCCCAAAGAAAACTCCTCCCTCCCCCTTTTAGAAGCTCTGTAGCGCTGAGAGAGGAGAACTGGCTTTCCAGCGTGTGGATATGAAGGCAGCGCTTCCCCAGCTCGGCTCCTGCCCGCTCGGCTGCTGCCGAACCGTGGCTTTTTGGGGAAAAGGAAGTTACAGCCCAGGGAGGATGAAATTCTGCTTCAGTAGCCTCAGATATAGTGAAGTTTTGTAAGGAAATAAAACCGGCTGCTCTGCCTTGTTTGGGGGATTCTGCCATGCCCTGTGGGCCCGGTTACGGGAGTGGGTTGGGCCGTGGGGGGACGCAGCATCGTTTCTGGATGGTGCCCTGGCTTCTGGCATGACTCCAGGCAGGTCCAGGAGCAGGGCGCTGACGCTTCCCGAGCTCGCCACGGTGTCGAGGGCCAGTTATGCAGGATTTGAGGCCCTGAGAGGGCAGAGGGAGCGTGGTCGGCAAGGACGCTCCAAAGAAGGGCTTTGGGAGAAGGCAAGGAGGGGAGTGGGTGGTGACTCTTCATTTGCGTCTGATTCTGCTTTCTTTGGCAAAATTCACCCAGACTGAAGTGGGAGCTGAGTTGGATCCATTAAGAGGCCTTTTCAGATTAGAAATATGTTTTCTCTAGATAACTCTTACACTTCTACCTGCTTGTGAGACAAATTCTGGACTGAACTCCTTTCGCAAATAATTTCGCCTTTGACTTAAGCGAGAGGAAGGCAAGCGTCTTTAATATTCTGCCTAGTATCTAGTGGGACATTCATACTGCATTCATCACTATGGTGTCAGCACCATTGTGCGCAGACTTTCAATTAGCGAGGGTTCTGGTTTTGTTTTTTTGGGGGATTTTTTGTCATTTTTTTCCCCACAGAAAACTCTTTCTTATTGCATGAAACCCTTTCATGCTGCCTGCTTGTTTTATTCTTGTGTGTAATGTGGCACAAGCAGCGTTCTGTTGTACTCACAGGAAAGAAGGCAGTCTGCAAGGGAAGTGCTTAATTTAATAAATTGCAGATTTTTGGTACATGGGATATTTGTTCCAACGGTGGGTTTTGCACTGCCCAAAATTTCAGTTTCAATTAACTTAATTGTATTCAATAGGCTGAATGAAAAGATCTTAAGTAGCATGTGAGTCAGGCTTTCAGAATGTGTGCTTGTAGGAGGCGGCTGCTGCCTGCTCAGCTGATGCACAGGAGAGCTGAGCCGTGGAAGCAAATGCACAGATATACAGGGCGGGCACGAGCTGTGTGTCTTGCTCATTTTCTGGCATATTTCAGTGTAAAGGTTTGACACGCATGTCAGATAAATGGTGGCACTTGGTGGTTGCAGGTGGTTGATCTTTCCCTGCCTCCTTTTCCCCCTGCATCCACGTTCCGCTCCACGTGCACATCCTGTCTTCTCTAATAAAAAGAGATACCATAATAAAAAAGAGCCTTTATTAAACTAATGCAATAAAGGCATTTTCTTTGAGGATTTAAGCACTTCATTTTTAATAATAAAAATCAAATTGTCATTGTTGCACCCTATATAAGTTTTATTCAAATCAGCCTCTAAATGGTTCATGTCTAAGCAGCTCTCTCCTGAGATGTATGTTTTTTGGCATTAGTTAAATGAGTTAAAGTACGAAGCTCATACTCCAGCTGTAGGCACTGAATCTAGGGATCAGGAGTTTTTTCTTTGAGTGAGAGACTGATATGTTCCGCTCTTCTGAAGGGAACTAGGAGCCAACTGATCTCTCATTTACCCTGATGTGAAACCAGTTTAAGTCCTCTGAGTTCTCAAGTTCATTTGAACTGACAGCAGCGTGGCATCAGAAGTTTTGCCCGTTGAGACAGAAAGAGTTGTTTGGGCAGCAGGGTGCAAACACAGTTCTGCATAATGGAAAGTGTGACTGGATGAATATTAAGGTGCTTGGTTTGGCTAACCACGCAAAAATTTCCACTGATTATCTAAACCAATTTTGCTCAGCAAAATTGAACCGGATACATTGCCAAGATAGACATTACTAAGAGATTTCCAGCACTTCTGCTTCATATCCTAGCTAGAATTAGGAAGAGATGCAAGGAAAGGAAAGCAATGAACATTTGAAAATGAGGTTCAGTCCTAAGAATCTTGCAAGTACTTCGTATACGGATTCTTGCCGAGTGCTGTATACATAGAGACAAAGAGAAGTCTTTCTAAAGGTACTGAATGCATCTCATTCAGGCCAATATTGAGGATGTTGAAATTGGGACCCAGAGTAAATGTAGGGAGGAGTACAGGTGTCGTGCTAAAGGCCTGCCTTGGCATGAGAAAAAGCACAGCAGGTGGAATCGCTTTATTTCCTTGAAGGGCTGGGGGCTAGTGCTTCTGCTGCAAAGCTTCACTGGCTGACCTGCCTCCCCTAGCTTTGGACTGCAAGAACAGTCAATTTTAAGTAAAAACCAGTTATTCTGGCCTGTCAAAATCAAGTTTGCTATTGTATGCTGAAGGTAAGATTTCAGTGTAGTTCACTAAGAGTGAGCGGCTAACCAGTGGTTCCCTACCTGCTTGCTACCTTACCATGCTGGAAATAAGCCTTCTGTGCTGGTTGGGGATGCTGACGGAAGATAGGTTTTACATCACTGGTCTTTAAGATTGAGATTTTGAATTGGAGTAAATACCCACATTTCCTGGTTCTAATCTGACTCGCATCTATACCTGATGGGAAGCAGAACAGTTTTTCTCTTGAGACTATGAGTTATGAGTACTTCTGTTTGGGCTTTAAGTACTACAGGAGCAATATTTTTCTAGTATCTCAGCATTTTCTCTGTTGCTTTTGGCAACAGCTGAAGTAGGGAGAGGCACAAATAAACCGAAAGTATGAAAAAGTATTTATACTCTTTTAATGCTTCATATATATACATATAACCTCCTTGTACAGAACATAAAAACTGAGGTTTAGCAAATTAGTTGGGTTTATTCAAGTTTTTGCCTCAGCCAGTGTTTTGATTGTCCAAAGCCTGCTTTGAACCTTTTTAACCTTCGAAAGTTCTGCCTGTTCCCGTGGAGACATTGCTCTGGTCTGTGCTGGGGGAGCACAGCTCTGATCCCAGTCATTGAACTGGAAGCATATGAGGCCCTGGTCAGTGCTCACAAGCTCTCCTGCTGCCTGGTGTCCCTCATCCTCCTCTGTCCCCAGTACATCAGAGCCTGGGCTGCACTCCAGCATGACCTCCTCACCTCAATCCAGATTGCTTTTGAAAAGCTTTGGTTGCAAAACTGTCCTCCTTTTGGTCTCTGGTAGTGCAGTCTGCTGCCCCCTTACCAGCTTGACCCAAAACCCTGTGGCAAGAAGACAGAAAAGCTGCGCTTGCCTTCTGTGGGCTTTGGGTCAAGCCTTTGTGCTGGCCTCAAGGCTTAGTTAGTCGCTCCCTTGGATTTGGGTGCCGGTGTGAGTGACGTTTAATCTACGTTGTAGTGCATCGTCTTTCAGAAGTTGCTTAAAAAGATTCCTTGCCCTTGAGGTTTCGTTTGTTTGTCGTGTAAATCCTGTAGGTAATAAAAGAAATGAGTTCACAAATGGGCTTTCACAGAACAAGTGCAAAGCAAACCCCCAAGACAGTGACTTTGCTTGCTGGCTTGCTTTTGAAGGACTAGATTTCAGCTAGTTTGAAAAAAAAAAAAAAACAAAAAAAACCTATCAAAATTCTTCCTACTTTAAATAGCCTCCAAAGACTTTTTTATTTTGATTGAACATGTGCTCCTTTCTCCACCTCTGGTTATTTTTTTAAAAGTCCATCGTGGATGCAGTGTGTAATTCAAGAAATGGTGCAAGTTCCAAGCGTAAACCAAACTGCCTGAGCAGAGCCCTTGGCTCTGGCTGTGCGCACACCTAGCTTGTCAGCAGGGCCTACGTTACCGTTAAACTTGTCATCAGTTGCCTCTTCAGCAACGGGTTTAAAAATTATGCACAAGAGTGAAAAAAGAAGCAATATTATCAAGCTACCTATCCTAAAATGTGTTCAGCACAGATGATCTGCTTGGTCATTTAAAATCAGTTTGAGGAGTCCCTGAGGATCTTCTCTTAGGTTTGCAGAGTTGGTTACTCTGCAAACTGCCTTTTTTTTTTTTTTTTTAATATGTGAGATGTATGCAAGTTGGAATGTGCTAATTTAGCCAATGGAATTTTATAACAAACGTACGAATGCTGTGGGTTTTCTTCCCGCGCCCCCTCCAGCAGAAACATAATTTGCAGAAATGAAAACAGTCCCTGGCTGGCTTTAGGGTTTTCTCAAAAATAGAAACAGTAGGGTTTGTCTGGCTGGGCCAGTTTCCTCAGTACGCACCTGGTGTATATCACTTTAAAAAATAAATTATGCCTCATTAAATTACAATTAAATGAAATCATGATCATTTGTTTTTCTGGAAGGAAGATGTTTTTGCATATTGAAAGCCTAATTTGTTGCAGGTGACAAAAAGGCTGAAAAGATTATTTAATATCACTTTGGTTTTTTATAATGTTGCTCACTGGTTAGTTTGTGTATACTTCAGTAGCTCAAAATTGTATTATTGTAAATGTTATTGCTCTCAAGATGCTCTATTTTATGGTGCTACCCTATCACTCGGCTATCTCACCGCTGCTGTTTACCAGTGCTGTTGGTAGGAGGATCTTTAGTTGCAGGAGGACACGAGATTTTTCCCTCTGAGTCAGTTTTCTTGTCATCTGTCCTGCTATTTACATGGCTCTTAAGCTGGCGGAGCGCTCGGTGTGGCGGGGGGGCCGCAGCGTACCGCGCTCTGCGGCCAGGTTTTCTGCCTGCTCCTCCTTGGCTGAAGCAGGAGGTCTGCAGAGACTCGCCGGCCGCCCCGGGCAGTGCCGGAGGCGGCCGCGCTGGCTGCTCCTTCTCCTCCCGAGTCGCTTTTTCCTGTTGCAGGGTCCCTTGACTCCTTGTGAAGCTGTTGTCCCGTCGCTGCTGCTCATAGCCCAGCCCGCTGAACCGGTGTGGTTTACCCTACCGCCCCCGGTTGCGCAGTGCGGCGGTTCAGCGGCGAGGGGACCCTCGGAGGAGGAAGGGGCCGAACGCTGGGGTCTCCGCCCTGGGGAGCCCTTCCTCTTCTCTGATCAGAGCCTTCGAGCGCGGGGCTGGATACCTGGGGCTGGGCCGTGTGGTTACTCCCCTTGGTGCCATGCCCAAGCCGCCTGTACCTGGCAGCCCCTCGTTTACATACGGAGTCAGTGACCAGGCTGAGAAGTAATTGCTGGCATGCTTTCACGTATGTTTCTGCTCTCCATTTTGGAAATTAGACCATAAATTTAGCTGGGCTGAGATGGGGGGAGAAAAAGCTGCCTTGGACTCCAGCGGCTTTCAGGTTCGTTTTTGTCAACCCAAACCCATGATTTTTTTTGGAAGTCATATTTTTCTTTAAAAACAGAGGAATTAATGTGTCCCTTAAAAGAGCCAGAAAATTAAGAATTTAGAGAATCTGTGGAACGGATATTTCATTTTTTATTGCCTTTGGAGAATTTTCCTTTCACTTTAAGGGAAGATTATGAAAAGGATATGCTGCAACGATCCTGGAAGGGTTGACGTACGAGCCCTGGGTTCGAGCTTCTGTGCTGTCCTCCTTTTGTTAACGTCCCTCAGGCCGTGAGCCTGGCAAACTCTGGGAAGCTTTCCAGAACGCCCCCAGCTTCTCTGAGGTGTGGTGGACCGAGGAGCAAGCCAGCTACAAGCATGTGCTTCTGCCTTCGTGCAGAGAGGGGACCCACAGGAAGCCCCACCGACCGGCGCGTGGGGCACGGCAGGGTCCCTTTGCGCTGGCGGGCTGAACGCTGGCGCTCTGCTCGCGGTGCGTTCGGCTGAGCTTCCCGGGCCGAGGAGCCGGCGTTGGCGGCTGAGAGCGGGCACCGCAGCGCGGCAGGCGGAAACACGAAGGGATCTGACCGCTCTGGGCAATACGCGGGCAGATCAGCCTTTTAAAGCGCTGGCCCTCTGGCTGCTGCGCCCTGCCATGTATTACATGTAGTCCGGGTGGGCAGAAATGATCCCTCTCTGCCTCTTTGTACGCCAGTACGTTTCAACGCCTACTGTTCAGGAAACTGCCGTTACCACCTCGTGGAGTACCACGCGCGGTTGTCGAGGGGCAGATGTGGGGTGGTTCCTGCGAGCAGCTGGTGAACGCGCTGTGCTCTGGCGATGGCTGCGCGCCCTCATCCTGGTGCTCTGCGGGGCCGTTAGCTGCTGCAGAACTGTCGTGGGCCTGCCGTTACGCGCGAGTTTAATCCCATGGTTGATGTAAGCCTCTTTTAATACTGTTCTCAGTGGTTTTTTGGGAGTGCTCTCAGCTGTACTGGTTACCTCCTGGCATAGTGGCTTTTGTAAAAACTGGATAAATACAGTGTTCATTTGTTGTCATAGTGTGAGACCTGAACAGGTTAAATCCTAAAAGTAGATTATAAGGCTTTACGATTTGCTGCAGTTTTCTCCTCTCAGAAATGACTGTCCAAACCAAAATGAACGAACTATAACATCAAAACCTAGTGAAACATTTTTCTTTATAAACCTCCTGCACTGTTTAAATGTCGAAACTAAATTTACCAACCTTGGCAGATTTGTTAAAGATGAACAGGACTGTCAAGTGTTCCCAGCTTTAAGTAGAGAGAGAGATCTAACAGCTCCTAAAATATTTGCAGCAAGCACCTGGTGGTAACTGCAGTTTCTTCTCTCCGGTGCACCTACCTTCCTATCCAGTACTGCCGTGCTTAGATGGTTATTACAGTGCCAGAATAGGACAGTCCCAAAATAAACCCCAGCCCCCCGAAGACAAACACTTTCCTACAAAATATCCCCTCTGGGAGAGCCCATGAGATTCTGATGTCGGTTCTCAGTATTGCAACCCAGCTGGATACACCAAACAATTTAAAAAAAAAAACAACAACACATGACTTGTTTTCTTTTTTTAATTTTTTGAACCAGGGCTTGCTGTCAGAGATCCTGCGTAAGGAAGAAGACCCTAGGACAGCTTCCCAGTCTCTCTTGGTAAACTTAAGGGCAATGCAGAATTTCCTCAACCTGCCTGACTCAGAGCGGGATCGTATATATCAAGACGAGAGAGAGAGGAGTATGAACCCCAATGTGAGCATGGTGTCTTCAGCAGCCAGCAGCCCGAGCTCCTCCAGAACCCCCCAGGTAAGATGCGGTACCTCTTTACCTGTTGTCGTGGCATCCTGCGAATTAGTCTTGGGAAAGAGTTCCTCTCGGCACTTCCCTCTCTGCTGCTCTCCTTGCGCAGGTGTGTTGTGGAAATTCTTCTGTAAGGTTTTGGAGCGGCTGTTAAGAGGTGTTTTTGTGATTTCCACAAGATATCGTGATGACTTTGAGCTTTGATCAGTACTATAAATGCAAAAATAATGTTTGTAACATTAGTACATAAAAGACTGCATGTGGGCTGTACACACAGGCTGGTGATATATGCCCGTTACACGGCTGTTACTGATATATTATGGAAAGACTATTTACATAATTTTTTGTCTTAAGTAGTCTGTGTCCATTCCATTCTGCAAAATGCAGAGAAGATTTCTGGGGAGATGGAGGGGTTCACATATATTGCAGTAAGAAGCATGTGGTGGACAGGGGTTCAAAGTGAATTAGAAATCAGGGTGCTCTGTTTTGTGCCTAGGAAATCACAGTCCTTGCTTTAAAGGTTTGTATTAGTAATTATTTGAAGTACAGAAAGTAGAGAGGGGCAGGGTGTTGAGAAGGAAGATGATGGTTGACAGTTCCAAACCAGCTGTCATCTCATTGACTTAACTGCACGTGTTTATTAACGTGCTGTTGCCACCCACGTCCCTGGATTGGTTGTCCCTTTGCGCTGAGAGAGAGCATCCACACACCATGCTGTTAAGGCGTATTCCCCCTTTTACTAGGCTGAATGCAGTCCCAGATGTGCACGCTGAAAAAAAGAGAGGGTGCTTGCACAGAGGTTATGGTCAACTCTTGTCGTGACATTTCCCTAACTTGAGTTTGAAATTTCTAACTGCACGGACCCGAGAGCTCAATTCTAGCACTTTGCTTGGTACTGAGCTTCCTTAGTAAGTGGGCCTGTATAACCCTCCTGCTTTGGTGCCTTCAGTCTTGTAGTCTGCAAAGCCTCTGAGCACTAGCTTGGGCTGTGCATGTGTTAGCTGTGCTTTTAATAGTATTACTGAGCACTTTTCGTATTGAATTCTGTAGCCACAGCAGCTAAAAATAAGTAAGCACCTTGGGGGTGATAGTTTTAAATGCAAAGTGATTATCCTTAAAGAAGATGTGCTGGCTTTGTAGAAACCATTGAGCTTGCTTGGTGTAACCCTGGCATTTGTCTACGCTTCACGACTATACATGATCTCAATAATTGTTTTAACTGAGAGCGATTTTCTATCCTGCCAGCCCAAAATTGGCACTGAGTTGTTATTACATGTGAAACTCATTGTTGTGTAGCTCTTATCTTTTTTAGCTACCTTCCTTTAAAATACAAATTTTCTAAAGAGAACTATTTTAAGTAGTGTAACCATATTTTCTGCATATATATTAATTCATGAAAGGATTATCTTATTAATACCTAGCACGATAGATCGCACAACTAGGGTTAAATAACAGAAGGGAATGGAGGAGTTAGATGCAGTGCAGTGAGAGTAAAAGTTTGATCTGTTGCTCCATCTCCTTTCTCTGTCCGAAGAAGACGTTTTCCTATATCCTAGCCTACAGCTTTACAAAAACGGAAATGTTGCCTTCCTTTGTAAGAGCTAAGTACTACTAGAAAACTGTACTCAAAAAGTGTAAAGCAACCCATTCTTGCCTGATTTTGGCGTGAGGAATCCAGTAGAATATTGGGAGATTTTCAGTGAGCAGAAGCTTTGCAGAAATCTTTGTGTACACGGTGCTTGTCTTGCGCCCGCCGGATAACATTCCCCGGTCCTCGGAGGGCCAGCACCAGTCAGCACAGGTGCTGTTTTGACAACTTGGACACCTCTGCAAATGAGGCTGCTTCCCAGCTCAGAGTCAGGCAGCACAGCTACTTTGCTTCCCCATATGCCTGGTATTAGTTGCAATAAGACAAACACCGTCTTCCTGTTAGTGCAGCGATTCCCAGGAGCGTTGCCTCCCAGAGCGGGTAGGTTAAACAGCAGGGAGTGAGGTGCTTTGGAGGCAGTAGTGGTAACTGAAAGGAGGAACTGTACTGTCCTTTCCAGAATTATGTTACAGTGCTGGAGAAGTTGATTTAATGGCATTTTGAAACATGGTTTCCATAGATACCAATCTCTTGAGGCAATACTTCCGGGAATGATTTTTTAGTGCGAGAGAGTGTTGGCATATACCACTGTAAATGCTGGTGCTGGGGCAGCCGTGAAGGTAGGCAGGAGGAGTAACCCATGTCTCTGTAACTCAACCAGCCCTGAAACCCGCTTGTGGGGTATCTCCTAAGTACAGTCAGACATAGCTCAGGACCTAGATGAAGAAGAGAGCAGCAGATTAGTCTAGCAAAAGGATTTGAGTGCTTTGGGGAGAAAATGCTGAGCTTTTGAAGGTTATTGAGAACATGTAGCTGGTTCTCTCCCCTCTGTGGAAAACCAGCAGCCACTTGTGGGATTTCAGAGCCCTTCCATGGGGATTAAAAACGCAACCTTTTTTTTTTTTTTTTTTTTTTTTTAAAGCATTTGCAGTAAGACATTTCAATAATGGCAAGTCTTCTTGTTACTATCCAGAGTTGTTTTAAATCTAGGCACCTCATATTAAATACTTTGCTTTGGTGCCCGTGATATTTTCATTTGGTTCTTGCCCTGCCTGTTTTGGTGATTAAATAAAAAATGGCCCAACTTTCAGGGTGTCCAGTGCTGGCTGGTTTCTGACTTTCCGTTATGGAGCTCACAGGGCAGGAGACCCATGCAGGACAGAGCTGCAGTTTAAAACTTTCTTTTATGTGCTAATTTTGTTCCTCTGAGAATACTAGGCCCTCCCTTTTGGCCTTGAGGCCATAGGGATCTCACCTGCTGCGCTAGCCAAAGGCTCCCTTGGGTGGGAAGGCTTCTTCTACCCCCTTTCAAGCACAGTGGTGCCTTAGGAGAATTAGGCTCCGTTCTCCATGGATCCTGACGGGCTTGGACAGTCCTCTTCCTTCCCCAGGATCTCCTTGTTTTTTTCTTCAGCCTGCCCACAATTCCCCTAACTCTTCCCTGTCTATGCAAACTGAATTTTGGAGCCCAGCACCTCTGTCAGTCTGTCCATCAGGCCCTGTGGACAGCGGTGAGCGTGGCCCCTGGGCTGCCAGGTGGCCCAGCAGGCTCCGGTCCACCCTGCTGCCTGCGTGAATGCAGGCCGCCATCCTTAGCAGAAGCAGAAAGATCTTAGGCCCTTTGGAGGTGGCTCCTGCGGCGACAGCCGTGCTGTCTGGGAGCTGGCAGGGAATGAGCCGGCAACGGCTCATGGCCGAGGTGGTGGCTGCTGCTGCTGCTGCGGGCCAGGGTGTCCTCGCTCGGCTTTGACGCTGCTGCGATACGGCTTCGTGGTTGTGTGCAGCCAGTCTGGGCAGCTGCCTGCGTTTGACCATCTAGGCAGGGCTTCAGAAAGGAGAAAAGATACAGGGCGCTTTAAGCTTTATCTGGAAGCCGTAGGAACACCAATTAGTCTAGATTGGTGTACTGATTGGGTTTTGACTTGGTTATTAATGTGGGCTTTGGTACAAGAGGGATGCTGCCAACAGGAAGAGTTGGGAGGAGAGCTAAAGAAAAGGGGAAGTTCAGAAGGTTTGATTTTGCCTAGTTAACCTTCCCATTGTCAAAGAGGCATTTGAGCACGTCTGCCCAGTTAAAAATTAACCTTAGATATACTGTATCAGCCTTAAACTCTGGTACAAAAACAGGGGCTAAGAAAAGGTCTATAATTGGGCCAAATATCTGAATGTCACCAGGCAGGGTTTGTGGGAGATTTGGATCTATCTGGGTGTCTTAGCTTTGCCACTCAGGATGTTTTGTTTCCCAAGATCTTTATGCCTCTAAGAGAAAACGGGCATCTTATATCTGTAACCTATATATTTCCCCTGAAGGCGCTGGGATTCAAGGGTGAGCAATTTTAGGTTTAAAGCCCAGGCTCGATCAGTCCTACTATCTCTTCTCTTTGACCTCAGGAAAGCAGATGAAATCTGTGGTTCTGAGGGACCGCGGCTGCGGAGGGGGATTAGCGAGCCTGCTCCTGCAGGGCCCCCGTGGAAGGGCACGACGCCCGCACCCTGCCGCCGGGCAGCGAACGGCCGTGCCTCCGGGCCTTTACAATAAAAATCTTTTAGCAGCCTGCCGAATTGTATTGATACGAGCCTTGTAGGGGCAGTCCAGCCTGGGGAAAGTACTGGCAACGTCCGTTATTGTCCTTCATTTGTCACAGAAGCTGATGGGAAATCATTCAATTAAAAGGAGTGCAACGGAATACACAAAATCTCAATATGAGTTTAGGAGAATGAGGGCAGCACGTCAAAGGCGTGCCAAAGCCCAGCTTTATGAAATGATTTTTTTTTCATTTCCACTGATTTCCTAGGTGAAATTAGGTGACTATCTGGCTAGCATAATGATGATAAGGCTGGGAAGCCATACATACTCAAATGACATACGTATAGTTTTAATAAAGGATGAGGGAGACTTGAGGGAGTGCATTAAATTGAGTAATAATTTATTATTTAGAGACCTCTACCCATTTACTCATTTTTTCTGGGAGAATTGGCTCTTCCTCGGAGGTGCAGGCCACTTTCAGCGCCGGGGGAAGAAGGCAGAGGCCAGTGCGTATGCCGTAGTAGGTAGCTGGCAGAGCAAACTTCAGCGGCTGCCTGCAGCCGCATGCCCCAGCTACCTATCCGGGGGTTGAGCTGTTCAATAAACATGCTGGGAGAGGGAGAGGGAGAGAGTTGACAGGGCCTCGCATGTCCTATAGGAATGCACTGCAATTATTTCCAATCACAATTAACCTGATTAGAATAATGGACAGGAAGTGTCCCTCTGTAGCTAATGCAGTTTGGCATCAGCTGACTGAAATCCTTTGATAATTTCTGCACAGATGGCTGGGCTGAAAGCAGCACTTTTTTAATTATTATTTTCATGGTCTCTTGGTAGGCCAAAACCTCGACACCAACAACAGACCTCCCCATTAAGGCGGACGGCGCCAACGTCAACATCACAGCTGCCATTTATGACGAGATCCAACAGGAGATGAAAAGGGCCAAGGTATCTCAAGCTCTCTTTGCCAAAGTGGCTGCCAATAAAAGTCAGGTGAGTGGTAGAGGGGATTTTGTGGTTGCCGGGCTTTTTTGTTTTTTTCATTTTGTTTTTAAGGCAAACTCTGGGGCTGGAACTAGACCCATCTCCTCCTCACACCAATAAAAATACATCTGTTCCTACAATAATAATAATCTTCATCTCTGGGGAACCTGTCATGTTTTTGGCTTTTGCCTCCTTAAATGGTTTCCTTTTCCCATTTAAAATAGGATGGGAATAGGACGATTTCACAGACGGTTTTTTTCCCCTTTAGTACAAACAGGCATATGTCTTTTCACACGTTTGGTATATAGCTTACACCTCGGTTAGTGGGGCAAGAACCTTCCAAAATGATGGTGTCCTCCTCATTTGGTGGGTAAAGAAATTGTTTTCTTAAGTGAGTAACTGAGAGAAGACAATGGGAAACTGCATCCTAGGCAGGTGTTTCCTTTTTTTTTTTTTTTTTTTTTTTTTGCATGTTGTATATGCTGCATACGGTATGGCCATGTAAATAATTTACATCAGGCTCAATCAGTTAAAAAAAAGAACATTGCAGTGAGTTCTCTTGGATTAGTTTTCACCTTTGGTGTAAAAAATATATGCGGGCAAACCTAAGCCAGGGTGAAATTCTTGCAGAGAATCCATTAATTTAAAAATTTCATCCAGCTCTTTAAAAAAATATAAGGTACCAGAAGGGATTTTGTGGAAAGGACAGACAGAATTTTTTGTAGGAAGGGCAGCAAATGGACTGGAGACCGTTGGAAGGAATTGTTTACTCTGTGTGAAAGGAGCTGTTTCTGATCCTGGATGAAAATTACTCAGTTGTGCTAGGAGGTGGCATCAGTATGCACACACAAATGCGTTCATGAGAATGAGAGAGAGGGAAATAGAAGTATCTAGATGCATACACTCTGTTAAATACATAATTTTATTTTCCTTTATGCAGGAAAACAATATTGTAGTCATTTAAATAGATGTAAAATAAGAAGTTGAAAAGCAAATAAAAAAAGCTTCAAAGGCTATCAGTGCACATAGGAGAGCCTTCTCCTTGTAGTTGTACCCTGGCATGTGGAGGTCTGATTCATTTTTCCTTTCCCCGTTTCATCATTATTTTTCTGCCTTTTGCTTTCTCTTGTCAGGTAACAGGGGCTACAGTCCACAACCCCTCTACCCCCCCCCCCCCAACAAAATCCCAGGCACAGTATGAAATACATAAAAGGAAAATACCATGGAACCCTCTTAAACTGTTAAATGCATAAAAAATCTCATGTACCACATGGCAAAATGTAATGAGAACTGGAGCTGTTAAACGAATAAAGCTGTTAAAAGCATAATGCCACTTGGCACAACTACTGTGCATTTAACGGTTTTCCACTGTGTAATAAATGACATATGTGGTAAACGTGCAGTAAATATAAAAACTGCACAATTGATTTTGCAAACGTGCCCCTTATTCTTTACTCCATGCAGATATCAAAGTTCCACCCAGTATCCGGACTGGACAGCTTTTAATAAGGAGTGTTTAGCACAGACTGAATGCCAGCCTCTCTGAGGTTTGGTTTAAAATCGCTGCAAGCTTCCTGTCATTACAGCCAGAGGCTTCTTGAAATAGAGAGGGACTGAACCACCCAATAATAATTTGGGTGGCTCACTAGCTTCAGTCTGTGCCAGCCTGAGTGCACTTCTCTGGCAGCACTGCACACCGGCACCAAAACAAAAATATGGTCTGTGGTCTTTCACGTGGAAAAAGACAGAATAGGGCAGATTTTGAAAGCTGGATGCAGAAAGTTAAGAGCAGGATCCACAAATGTTACTGATTAAAGCAACATAAAGGTTTTAGTCCTTCAGCAGCAGCGGATAAAGAAGAATTTCTGAGGCTGATGTTTCTTTGTTTCACAGCCCTGCCAAGGCAATACTGGCTCCCTGGGATGACCCAGCATTCACCATGCTGAGATGTCATAGCTCTCTGCTGGAGCGTGAAAGTGGTTTATGGGGGCACGGGAAGGCAGGGACAGAGAGGCCATACTCACAGCCTGCAGCAGTTCTCGGCCTCCTCCTGGACCTGACAGCCCTCCGCGCGCCCACCCCTGCCTCACTGGGGGCACCCAGGAGAGCCCACCGCTGACCACGGTAGCCACAGCCAGGAGGAGTTCCAAAAACATGGGCACAGCTCCACATTTAGGGGAGAGACTGCTCTTCCCACGGCATGGTGGCTTGTCCAGCATAGCACCTTACATCTAGTTTGCTTAAAAACTAGTGGTGGGGCTTTCACAGCACTTTGTGCAGACCAGTTGTGCCAGTCCCAGGCACTTCCTGCGAAGATGCTGCTGATCTCCGCAGTTCAGTTACATGGCGGGGAGCGCTCTTGAAAACTCTGCCCGTATTTGTAGAAGAGAGAGAGTTGGAAAGAGGGGGAAAAAGAGCCAGTCTGAGGGTTTGTTTGGACTCTCTGCCAAAGTTTGTTCACTTGTTGTTCTCCACAGGCCTGGCTTGCGTTGCGTTGGCTTCCTCTATTATTCCCTCACCCCAGACTACTGAGAGGCTTCCAGTTTGCTAACAAGGCATGCGTTATGATGGGTGCTGCTGTTCTGTCAACAGCAATCCACGGTGCTGTGAGATCTTCACAGTTTCAGCAGCCAGTGAATCTCCGACAGGGTTTTGACGTTTTATACAGAGGGCTGTGTGTCATGTACCCAAGAGAGCACCCAGAGCCAATGGAGGCCTCATTTCATCTTCTGTCTTCGTACAGGAAGAGTGGTACCCACTGAGAGCAGTTATTGCGGGTGGCATCATCTACTGGTAGAGTTAATTGACCTCTAATTTAGAAAGTAGCCATCTTTATTCTTAAGGCATGGCATATTCTCAGTACAGCAACTAAAAGGAAGAAGAGCTGTTAGAAACTGAGGATATAAATCACGGAGCTCATGAGTCAGGATAAATGCAAGGAACAGGGCCTCACAGAGGTACCAAGGTAGTATGGTGGGACCCTCCTTTGAGGGAATCAACCTTCATAAAAGTCTCAAGTCATTAATTTCAGACACTGACTTATTCATCTCTTATTTTCATGAATGCTTATATAGTCCTTTGCAACTCAAATTCAGGTCTTTTTAGTCTTGTTTGTCAAGTGCTGTGCATCACTTTGTCCTGTGGAAGGCAGCAGGACCTGAGGGTCCTCGGGGCTCAGCCTCCAAACTGGGAGCTCTTATCTTATTTTAGTTGCCAGCTGTTAGTGATGTACCCCCTGGATACTACGCTGCTTCTTTGAGTATGCCTCCTGGTCATGCCCTTTGGGCCTTAAATGGCAAAATTCAGGGCCCTAAGTTATCACATTGGAAGTATTTCTGAGTGTGGCAGGAATACTGGGGTTTGGCCTCCAATTTGTGCTTCAGGCTGTCTTGGTTGAATTTGACTCACAAGGAAACGGGCTCCCAGCATGCCATTTCGGAGAGGTTCGGGTAGCCTGCGTGTCTGCAGGGCTGGGCAGTGGGGACAGACAGAGACTTTCACCTCGGGTTGCCGCAGGTCTGGACTGTCTGCAGGAAAGCTGGCTTCTGCATTGAGGCCTGCAACAGCTCTACGGTACGGTGTTGGGAAAACCACTTCCCCATGTCCTTGTGCCAGCGCTGCTGTAACACTGTGCAGCAGCGTCGCCCCTCTGGCCTCTGCCAGTGAGAGCCCTAGGAGAGGCTCTGCTGTGCTCGGCAGACGGTTTTTCTTAGTCTATGTGAAACGAGTTTAGGAATATAATTCTGTTCATAATAAACAGTTAGTCACTATCAAAATAAATAGCGGGCATAGTTGACTGGAGCCCCTGTTGACAGTCTGAGGGAGGGCAGCAATTGTATGGGCATGGGAGACGGCCAGACTTCCCACGGTTCTCTCAGGGCACGAGGTCCCTCCTTAGCAGGGTCGGGGCAGCATGGAGAAGCAGGGCACATGCTGCTGGGGATCTGCCCTGGGCCGAGGCAGATGGACAGTGTTGACCTCCAACATGACCAGTCCAATGAAAACAAAAAATAACCCCTTTAAACTGAAGCCCTTCCTCAAGGGACTGGAATTTGTTCCAGTTACACCACAGCAGAGCAAGAGAGACCCCACTGAGCAACATTTGAGAAAACATTAAGCTGTGAAGCGCAGTTTCTGGTTCATATCTTTGCCCTGTTTAAAAATAAACAAAAAATAAACTTGGCCAGGGGGAGCACAAAAGCCCTTCAGGTAATGAGGTTAGAGAAACCCTGGACTGTGGGTGGAAATCATTGCAGCTGTGTGGCAATTCCTCACCTTTCCTGTGACTTCTTTCCATATTGAGACCGTGCCGCATTGCCAGGGTCCTCTGGGGCCCTGTTCTCTGGCAAGGGGGTGGGCGTTAGCCCCGCTGTGGGAACCCACAGTCAGACTGCCCTTACCCCCTGCACGTGCTCTGCGAGTCCGGGCAGCGCGAGATCGATGAGGCGGGAGAGCTCTGGAAGCACCTTCTTTTGTCCTTCCCTCTCTTACCAATTGGTAATTGCTTATTTGGCATGGTGGGATGTCTTTTCTTCCCCTTTTACTTTATAACAGATATTTTCTGTACCTTTAAAATAATTAGCTTCCAGTGAAGATGAACAGCAGCTAGAAAGATGCATCTGGCCCGGAAGATGCGTAGCACGTATAACATATGCATACAGTGCATTTCCTATTGCTGTAGCATCTCGGGGCCTGTACAGTGCTTGTGAATGTCTACAGCTGGTGCAGATCTGCTGTTCTGATACTTTGATTTTCTTGTTACATGTGCTGGACGTAGAGCAGGACATTTCTCTCCTTGATTAAAGTTAAAACGTCTTAGAAGTACCTTCAGGCATTAACTCCTTTACAGACCTCTACGTATACTCACAGCTCGACTGCCATCCGTGACAGCAGCTGCAGTGGTGCATCAGCCTCTCCCAGCAGCTCAGCAAGGCAGGGAGAGTTGGGAGCCAGGGCTTTGCCTGGGGAATGTTTGGCCGAGCGGGCAGGGAAGGCAGGCGGCTTGCCGTGACCCTGAGCCCAGGCGTCCTGCCCAGCCTCGTGTGCTGCCTGTTTGAACGCGGCACGCTGGAAATATCCTCGGTGCCCAGGATCTTTGCCTCTAAGGGCAAGAGGTGTAAGCAAACTTGGTGTTCCCATGAATCGAAGGTTTGTCAGGACTCATAAACTTCATTCGTTTACCATATGGTTTCTTGTTTTATAAAGCTAGTGAGAAACTGGCCCTAGCGAAAGTGCTTTGCGCTTTGCCTTAAGTTTTTAGAGGTGGAAAAGTACTGAGCATTTCAGAAAATTCAGGCTCTTGAATGATTAACCTTGAACCGTAACAAAACGCTCCATGTAAAGCTTCTCAGGTTCAGTCCCCCTCCCCCTGCCCTCATCAGGGATTCATTGAAGCCATGACAGAACTCTCCATTACAGTTAGTCTTTTATCCATTTCAGCTTTCTTGATTAGGTTATCTTGAATCATTAGGGGGTTTATTTATTTTAATAGACACTTATTGGATTCATGGAAAGAGAGTTTGGCGACTAAAGAACAAGAGCTGAATATTATCTGGCTCATTTGGCACTGCAGAGAGTCCCGAACTGAGTGGAGGGAGAGTGGCTGGGAAAGTTTGCTCAGAGGACTTTGGTGGTCCCACCTAGACAGGCAGCTTTCTCTGGGCAACTCTCTCGTTTCTTTCCCAATCTTTCAAGACTTGCGTTGATCATTGCTGCTTTTTTTTCCCTTTTGTCACATATGTTGACATTTTCTGCACTGATGATGTGGGTGAGGAAATGGCCTTTTACATTTATTTTTGAGATTTATTCCTGAATCACTCTTACTAAAAACTCTTCTTTTGCCTACTCATACTTTCACTAGAGACCCTAGGAAATGTCAGCACAGAAAACTAACTACATTATTATTAATTTCAGTATGAATACAGGGAAGCACAAGGTCAGTTTGATTATGGTTTTACCCCTGCTGGAAGTGTCTCACAGTCCAGTACAAGTAAATAGGTTGTGTGTGACCACATTACCATGGGCATCCAACTGCCTCTGTGACGGCTTTTAGTAGACACACTGCTGGAAGTGTAAGAACTGACCTGTAGGCCCACCGTAACTTAGCCTGACCTCTTCCCACACGCTTTCTCATCATTTAATCAGAAATACGGTCCTTAGCTGACTACAGGTGGAGCACCATCTGCAGGAAGCCGTTTTTGGGGGTTGGGGTATTGCACTCACCTCCTTCCAGCACTGGAAAACCTGACCTTACTGTAGTCTAAGGCTGCCAGAGCAGCCTCCCCTGGTCTAGGGTAAGTCTTGCAAAGGTGAAAGGGTCAAACTGCCAAGAAGAGTCTTATCCTTCATCCCATGACCCTTTCACTTCTGCAAATGCTGCCCCAGCTAGGTGTTCTTCCAGGGGGCCTGGGGGCAGCAAGGCTGGTACTTTAGCGTAGTAAGCACACTGTTTCTTTAACAGCATAAAAGCACAACGGGAATGGCTAGCTTCCTGCAGATTTTTGTTGTTGTTTGCTTAGCTATGTGGAAATGTATTTGATTAGGAGGCAGAGAGAGAGGTTAAAAATAGGACATTAATATGATATTATTTGTTTTATCAAATAAAATGCTTAGAAAATGTTTATCTTGTCTCATGAGAACAACAGAAATAGAGGCCAGCACTTTTCTGCAGTTCTCTTTAATGAGCTCAAATGGGCTGTGTTCTCGAAGCCTCTACAAGTTTTGGGGTGAAATGAAGGAAGTTCTGAGCAGAATGCCTTGTAACCACAAGTACTGGGTGTGCCTGACTGGAGAGCCAAAAGCATCCTTTAATTGTGCTGTTTTTCCTCCTCTTGTTTTTAATGGGAGACATTCCCATTGAAGAGCCATAGGGGCTAGCATTAAGGGCCCAGTTCTGCCACCCAAAGTGACGCTAACGTGCCCCAGACGCTCCTGCTAACTCTGTGGAAGTCCCTGGGGTCGCCTGTGCTTGGGAGTGAGACTTGCAGTACACAGGGTGGCAGGATCAGAAACACGAGGTATCGTGGATCTTGGGAAGGATGTGTCATTGGTTCAATTTTTATATGTTCACAGAAGTTGGGTTTACTTGTAGTGAAATGAGCTCATGTTGTGGATGAGTGAGGGAGAAGGTGGTGGGGTAGCATCTCCTTCTTCACTTTTCCTTCCTTCTTCGTGCCCATAAATCTAGCTATAGATGAAAATTCACTGTGAATTGCTGTAGCTCCAAGAATTTCTTTATTTTAGTATTTCTTAAATGAAATAATTCTCCTGGAAAGCTCTGTGTAACATACACAGACCCAAAGAAATAAATAAAAGAAAAAAAATTGCAACCAAAAAAACCCAAGTTGAGATTTTTAACAGAAAAAGGAGATTTGTGTATTAATAATTCATGAGTTCTCATTGAACATGCAGGAAGAAACGGTGCTATTCAATAGAGAATACTGTCATCTGTCACTGTTTTATTTGACATTTACACTTTTTTTTTTCCCTGGTACTGCAAAACTTTCTTGGATGGCGTGCTAAGATTATTTAAATAAATAATTAAAAAATCCACTGCAGACTTTTCATCTGTACATGGGGAAGGCGGTTACTTGCAATCATAAAGAATGTGCGAGTAAGCTGCAGTGTTGTGTTTTCTCACGTATTAGCCAAAACCATCATCTAATAAGCAGCCCCGTAGCTGGAGAGATAGGGTCTGGAATGGATGGGTCAGAGAACGAATTCTTGAATAAATGAAAGGGAAGCATAGGAAAAGAGCAGTGAAAGGACAGATTTGATGCAGATAAGCGTACACATGCACACAGTGGGTACGTATGTGTATGCGTGGGGGTGAGTGAATGATAGCTGTTGTGAAGAAAGCTGCCACAAATACGTTGCCATTGCTGATGCAAAAATAAATATTTATAAATGGCATTGGGGGAGATCCAGTCACACACAACGTGAGCGAAGACAGAGCATTTAGCACAATGACAGTTCAGAGTTAGGCGCACCTTGCAATTTCTTGCTAATATTAGGCTCATGAAAATCTTTCTGCTCTGTAGGTTAGTTATTATTTATAAAAATCACAGAACCAGCTGATACATTCATAAGCTAATTATTGTAGCAGCTGGGTACACATGGTGCAATATGTCTGAGGCTGTGAAGTATCACAGATTTCTTGGGGCCTGCTGTGGTGGGGGTGTGCTGTTGAAGGCTAGATCCCTTAATCTGATCAGCCAAGCAAATACTTTGTGGGGAAACTGGATTAATATCTCTCTAAATACCATGGATGTGCTTCACCTTCAGAACCAGGCTCCTTTAAACGTGCCATTAGCTTATCCCCTTTGGGGCATCGGGAAGTTCTCAGGTGTCCTCAGGATGACGGGGTCTTTGCCTGGTGCCTCCCTTCGCCAGAAATTAATTTGGTTTGCTCATGTCTGCACACATGGTCACACTGCAGTCTAATCTTTTCCCTAATAGCTCCAAGGTCAGGACCTCGCATGTTGCCAGGCAAATTGAGCGCTATCCTTCTTAAAGACTAATGGCAGAGAGTGCGTAGTCCATAATGAGGCCTGTAGTGTTGCTCTAAGTGATTGTAATGAGTGCTGATTATAACGGTACAGATAAATCAAAATGCAGCAGGCAGCGTCGGGCTCGCTAGTCCAAGTTTCGGAAGTGGGGACGGCACCGCTGAGCTCCACCAGCGCTGGGGCACCGCGCGGCTCCGCAGCCCTCGGGAGAGCGCCGCGGGTCACCTTCCCGCGGGCCTGCCCCGCTCAGGCACGCAGCGCCAGCGGATGCAGGGTTTGGGCTTCTTTTCTGTGAAATGGTTGGTCTTTGGGCGGCAGCATCCCGGGGGAGATGTAAAACCTACCTGCCTGAAACATTTGAAAGAGTTCAGTTGGAGGCTTCCTCAGATCAGTGAAAAGCAGGCAGAATCGGGAGCTTATTTTTTCCACAGATGGTTTATTTTCCATTTCAAAAATTATTTGCTTTGTATGGAGAAACCCCTGAGAGAGCACTGTGGGGCTGGGAGATTTTTTTTTTGTCCCTTCTCTAAAAGAGACAAAGTTTGGGGGGATTTCTGGGGGGAGGGAAAGGAAAGAGGAGAACTGAGGGCAAGGAATGTGGTCAAACCAAACTAAAATTCAGACTCACTTGGCTGAGAGATTACCCAAATACCAGCCAAAAGACTTTGAAAATATAATATAGATTTTTTTTTTGCTAAGTAAATGATTAGATATCTTGTTTTCATCCTTGTCCCCCCCCATCCTCCTAGTTTATTGCAAGAAAAGATCAGGTCTGCACAAATGTGGCCTCTCACTTGTAAAAACAAGGCAGTGTTGTGTTACAGATTAGTTTATAAATCCCTAGTGGCTTCACAGTTCAGTGCCTACAGCTGCTGCAGATGGGCCTGGGTTTTTGTCTCTTCGCTGTGCTGCAGCCGGCAGCCGAAGGAGAAAATGGAATGATCAGGTTATTAACATGTAGGCCGCGAGGAAGAGGCTGCACAATGAGAACAGCTGGTGTTGCTGTCTTGGCTGATGCAGCGGAGATAATCAAATCTTGCCTTTTTGGGGGGGGTGGTAAAGGCAGAAGTCACAGTGGAGAGTAAGACAAACAACGGCTTATGATATTATATACGGGGTTTATAGCGCGTGTTAGAAGTTGGCAATGGCTTACAAGTTGTTATACAAAAAAAGCAATCCCCCCCAAACCCACATGGGCCTATAATGAACCTGTCTGTTCAGCTTGTCGCTGTTTTGAAAAGTACGGTTTTGGCTACTCCTAATACTGTACATTTTTAACATTGATCAAGCTATCTTTTAGGTATTGTAAGGTGCCTGTCAAAATGGTGTCAAAATGCTGAGTTGTAGCTTGAAAATGATGGGTTATAAAGCTACTAGGTAAAATATTTTGACAGGAGTCAGTAAGCCGCGTTGACAGCATCCTCAGTATTATCTTCTCATGTTCTGTCATTTGCATTGCGTCTCCTCGCTCCCAGGCAAGAGAAGGTAATCGTGGTCCCCAGCGCTGCGCAGGGGCCGCTCGCCTGCCCTCCCGCATGGGTGCAGCCTGCTGGGGACCCCACCTCATGGACACGCGAGCTCAACACATGCAGCACCGTTCCTCCCATTAACAGCTCTTGCCGTTTTGCTCTCTGCTTGGCTTTGTGTTTTATAGCAGTTTTCTTTACCTGAAGTGCTGGTGCTTCTCCAGTGGTCTGAGCTCTCAGCCGCTATGGAATTTAATAAAGTGGTAACTTTTTGATGGCGTTTCAAACTACCGTATAAAACAATATAGCAGGAATAAAGTCAACTATTGTTACAATCTGTGGTTAGGTTTAAAATTATCTCCACCTAATATCTGTCTTTCTTGATCTATAAAGTAACTTCTGCAGGGCCCTGTTTGCTTCCTTCCTGTTAAATACTAGAGGATTCCTTTTCAGTAAGATTGCATCTTCCCTGTTACATGGCCATTTGACTATTTCCAGCTGTCAAGTTTTAGTAGGGCTCAAAGCTGGGGTAGCAACAGCAGATCAGGGGGGTTTACTTGATAGTATTTTCTTCCAAGCATTTTCAGTAGTGGTTGAATTTCTGGTCCTAGGACTGCAACCCTTAGCATGAGGGTTGTTATCAAGTGTCAGGGGTTACAGCTCCCTTTCTCTTGGTCAGATGAAGAAAGAAAGGAGCTCTAAAATGGAAAAAAATGGAGATGCGCCTTCATTTCAACTCTTGGTTTTCTACAGAAAAGGTGCTTATATCTGAGCCTTCTGTACATGGTATGATTAGGACAGGGGGTAAGATGCTGTGCTTCCTGGTTCTGGTCAAGCACTGCTGATGGTTCCTGTCTCTCCAGCTTTCAGAAAATATAAATAGCATCATGGATTTATTGAGACAGAAGGGCAGCTGAGGGTAGCAGGGGTTTCTGTGTGAGATCAAACTAGCAAAACTTGCAGCACAGAGCTTTGCTTAAGTCTGGCTGACCTTCCACTCGCATCTGGTTCCTCAGTGCTCAGTGAATTAACTGTGCTGACCCCACTGTTGCAGGGCTGGCTGTGTGAGCTGCTTCGCTGGAAAGAAAACCCAAGCCCGGAAAACCGCACCCTTTGGGAGAACCTCTGCACCATTCGCCGCTTCCTGAACCTTCCTCAGCACGAGAGGGATGTGATCTATGAGGAAGAGTCCAGACATCACCACAGTGAGCGTATGCAGCATGTTGTCCAGCTTACTCCTGAGCCTGTGCAGGTCAGAGCACTAACTCCCTTCTCAATGAGTCTTTGTGTGGAAACAGCTGTCAGAGGTAGAAAGAAGCAACTGGTTCCAGCTTCCCTCTGATTTACAGGTTGAGACACACCAGTTTTAATCTATCTCTAGGGCTGCCTGCAAGCGAGAACTCTCAAGCGCTGAGCTCACTGTATGTACGTTGCGGCGTGTGTGATAACAGAAGGGTCAGCAGTAGTGATGTTATGGAGCTCCCCTAGTGTCAATAGTCGTGCTGTGGCCGAAACTCAATTTAACTATCCAAAGTTGCCAACGTTATAAGAGTACAAATGTGTCCCTCAGCAACAGAAATAGAAGTGTGCATTTAGTTAGGAAAACAGAGCAGCAGTGGAAGGTTGGTCACTAGTTCCTTTTCACAGAATCTAAAGATGCCTGATACTTGTTCTCGAACAGTGGCCAGCAGGCAACTCTAACCCATAGTTTCTCTTTTGTTAGAAAGAGAAGAAAGGTAGGTGCTTCAGGAAAGGTAGGAGTGTAAGAAGAGTAGTTAGTCTATGCATGGGTAACACAGGTATTTTAAAGAGTGAAAAATGGGAAAACATTTTTGATGTATTCACTGAAACTTGACGTACTTCTAAAGTGACCATGGTGAGTACTCTGTAGGGAACAAGCCTTCATTTTACAGCAGCCTCAAGTAGTGTTTTGCTCCTCTGTAGAACATTTGTGATAAGGATGAATTTTTGGTGTGTACACCTTTGTTTTATCCTTGTCTCTGATCTTAATGAGAAATAAATAGATAAAAATATGCATGGGGAAAACAAAAGGAAAATACTGCAAGACTTTTCGGCTTTGCAATTCTAGATTTAGGCATAAGAGAAAATTAGCCTTACTGTATCCCTAATAACTAATGATACATGTTACAAAACAAAACCTCTACTAGTGGTCAAAAGAGGCTCAGGACTTGTCTGAAATGAGAGCTGGAGTGGGAAACTTAGAGATCCTTTCTTCACTGATCATTTTTTGTGAGCCCATGCTTTAAAACAGAGTTTCATGGTTCTGTGGTGGAAAGATCATGAAGTGTTATTTGTATTTTGGTCATGGCCCCAAACACTAGAGAAGTTGTTGGTCCGAAGACCCTACATTAAGCGTTGTTGTACAAACTAACCAAATGAATAGCACCAGTCTGCTATAAAGGTCTTCAAGCTGATGAAAGCTGTGATGAAGTCAGTGAGACCAGCAAACAGTAGAGGAAGGGATTAGTCCTGTAGCAAGAGCAACAATCAGAAGAAGCAGACAGTCGGGCTGCTTCTGGGAGCGGTTCAGTGGCTCCAGATCCTGCAAAAGATTTTTCTTTTGCTTTGTTTAAGTAAATGCTATTTAGTTAGCAAGCATTCTTTGGCAGTACTTCTTGAGAACGGGGCAGAAAGTAGGGAAGTCTTATGGAAGAATGCAGAGTTGGCATTTCATGCAGAAAGGCCATTATGGAAGGAAGACATTATGAAAGGATAATGACTGGACCTTGAAAGGTCTGCAGAAAGAGAGGGCTGATCATTGACAACAGCAAGGATGTAGGGAGGATGGCAGTTATTTAAGCTCAGGAGAACTTGAGGAACAGAGGCTGAAAGATTGAGAGGGGAGATACATTGCTGAAGCTAAAAAGCAGAAGTGATGCCTTCCACAGCTGAATGGCCTTTTGGATTGTCACTGATTCTTTGCGCCATCCGCTTGATCACATTGTGTGACTGGTCTCCATTAAGTTCGTCCATGCTGCGTTCTCCTCTGATAATCTCGTAGTTCCTCCTCCTACCTTTGCTCTCCTCGCTGTTGTTTGATCACGGCTTGCGCTGCTTTGTGCATGGCTTTGCACTCCTTACTCTTACTCTGAATCTTGGCATGCAGCCTGTATTCTTTGTCTCAGCTCTTGTTCTTCTGCTGCTAGAGTTTTGGCCAATGATCTAGACACCTTTTTCCAAAGGAGGGAGTTCTTTCTCTCTTCTTCTAGTTCTGCCCCTTCTGAAACACCTTTTTCTTGCCCAGATTAACTGTTGCCTAATTTGGTCTCCTTTGTCTCTTCTGCTGCTGATTTCCTCCTTGCATTCTATCCTCAGTTTTTGCCTGGAAGAAAAAATGCGTTTGCTGGGGTTCAGATTCTCAAAGCTGCCAAATAGAAGAAGTGCTCTAAATAGTTTTAATTGCAAGTTTGGGCTTCCATGCCCCCAAAAGTTGGTGACGTCTTGGAGACCAGAAGCTACAGGAGGGTAAAGGACCAGGCTAACATGTGGGACGACCACTAGGCTTATGAAGGTTTGAATGCATTAACCCAGTTCTGGTGCCCACACCAAATAGAAAGATCCTCTAAGGGACAATTTGAAGAAAACATTTCCCTGAGCTCTTGTTGGTGACCTTGGTGATTAGCCTACTTTCCAAAGTCTTCTGCACATCACTTTTCTGTGTAGTGCAGGTTGTCTCTTCTGAGTGACATGTTACACTGCATTGCAATGTGATGCATTTGTATTTGTCAGCAAGTTACAAAGCCGTGGATTAATTATTTATTACAGTCAAAATATGAAAAATGAAGAAAAATAAATGGAAGCAGCTGGCAACCACATATAGCAAAACTCTGGAGACCCTGGTATACATTTGATACAGTAGGCTTGTGTTTTGGGGGTGCTGCATTTTAGAGCTATGTTTGCCCTTCCAAAAACCCCGGTAGGTTTCTGAGTGGCATGCTACCAGTGCAAGCCCCAAAAGGCTTGGTGTCCACCTGCTCCCTACTGTCAAAAGATACCCTGCACCAAGCAATTTTTGTGTAATATTTCGTCGCTGGGACTTGAATTGTTTTAAGCAGCAAGGTTTGTTTTTTGGCTTTGCTGCAAGGGTCACCATTAGGTAATTAGCCATGAAGAATCAATGACAGCAGCGAGAGGCATAAAACTGAGGCCCTCACACTTTCAGTCACTGGAGATTTTGTGACACTTTACATAAGGGTAGGGGTCTTGGGCCCCGACTCCTGGCCAAAATCCAGGCCGAGTAATTACATTCTGCCTATCTAAAATTCCCTCTGTAGCGTCAAGTGGGAAAGCAACTCTCATTTCCTTCTCAAAGCTGTGGCGGGTGCAGGATGTCTGCCACGGTGCCTGACTGCATTTTAGCAGGGGGTGGAAACATCCGAGAGCTGCAGTCACTGACCTACTTCGCTTTGCAGGCTTTGCTAGTGAAAAGTGCACTGTAAATCAAGTCCTTACCTTCAGCCTTGATGTCAAGATGATGGTCCTTTGAAGAAGATACAAGTAGCAGTGCTGTAAATAACAGCATGGAAACACTGCAGCAGGCGGCAGTCCCTCTTACCTCTGGTTTCTCTCTGCGCCACCCCCTTCTTTCCCTCTGCCCTGATAGATCCGACATGTGTACAATAATTTGCGTCTGATGTTTGAGATGCAGTGGGTGGTTTGAGCAGTAGCCAAGCTGTGTTCCGCTCTGAATTTGAGCCTTGGCTTGGCCTCCTGCTCCTCCAGCTGTTAGCTGGGGAGAACTTGAACACGGGCTGCCTGGTGCTGCCGGCCACAGCTTCCCTTGACCCTCCTCCCAGGAATCACCCCGAGGCTGGTTATGATTTCTGTGCTGAAATGGCAAGGTGTGTGCAGTGGAGCCCTTATTACGGTGCTATAGAAGATTGGCTGAAGCGTTTGGCTCTTGATGTTTAAAGGGATTATTGTTTCTCTTCTGGCAGGCTCTTGCCCTCTGCTCTGTACCTTGCTGTTTAGTTTTAGCTTCAGTGCTTTAAAAAGAAACATTCTCTTTTCTTCTCTCTTCCATTAGATTTTCCCTGTCAGCCATATATTAAGCCATTTAATTAAATATTTTCCTGTTTCTGAAATGAAAAATGTCTATAATGGAAGCTCAGTGCACAAGAAATTCTTCCCTGCACACTTGATTTATTTGTTATTGTGCTGAGGAGTCATAAAACCTGCGCCCTGTAGAGCTCTGTGACATGGCCGTGCTCTCTGGCAGCATAGGGTGTGACCATATGGCCATGCTGGAGCACTGCTTTTTCTTCGTGTACTGGTTGCGGCATGTCCAGCCTATACCTCCATGTTGCTGGGCACACAGCCTCAGTTTGCCACAGCAGCTCATTGGGCTTTTAAGGAAGTTTAAGGAAGGTGTGCAGTAAGGTGGCTCTTTCCCTTCCCTTTTTGTGCAGTGTGGGAATCACAAAGTATTGCTGTAGGACTAAGGAAAAGACCTGTGACTTTGTCACAGAGCTAGCTGGATACCGTAAGGACACTACCGCTGATTTGTGGAGTGCCTGTGCTACAGGTTCATGGAGGATGGGAGAGTGTACTGGAAAGCGTTATGTGTGTCCTGTTCTCATCCTCTCCCACCATTAGCTGTGGTCAGATGCAGGATCCTGCATGGACCTCTGCTCTGGCCAGGCCTGGCTCCTCTTCTGCAGATCCGCTGCACTAACCACATGCGAAGGGCATGCGGTTGCAGCCTCGTGCGTTGTGCATTTACTTTCCTACCCCTCAAAGTTGAAGGTACCTGCCTTTCTTGCCATCCCTCGCTAACTCCCGTGGCTCCTAGGCTTGTCGTTGGCATCGGCCTTTCTGGCACGTTAATCCTTAGAAGCGCCTACAGATACGCCCTTCGCTACCGAGAGATTTGGTGGTTGTTACAGACATGCTGGGACACAGTAAATCTAATTTCTCTCCCTTCTCCCACTGTTCCTCTGCTGTGTCCAAGGTGACCACTCCAGAGAATCCCTGTCTTTCCTGGCACTTTAATATAGTGCTAATTCGTTGTTAATTGCTGGGGCAGAGAAACTTGGCTCAGTTGGGAGAAGGATGACTCAAGCTGTTGTCCCTGGAGTGTTAGGGTGGATAAGCCAGATCTCTAGAGTAATGAGCCACCACTGCAGCAAAGTACCTACTATTCAGAGAGCAAGAAAACCTTGCATTTCATTTGCTTCATAAGCTGTCAGACAGATCTGCTGAAGCCTATAGGCACATTGATTTAGGATTGATTTAAGAGCAGTTGACTTTAAAGAAACAGGTTTTCGCACGCTTTCTAATACACTTACTTTTGCCGCTATTTTAAAAGGACATCCTTCCGCCCATTTTTTTTCTCAGAAGCTTTGATTTAGACAAATCTGGCAATTTATAATAATTCAGATCATAAATCAGGGAAGAACATTAGTAAATAAAAGAAGGCATAGCAGAAAGCTGTAGGAAAGCTCTTTTGTATTGTGTCTTCCCTGCAAACATTGTAGTCTCTCTTTAAACATGCAGAAAATAACATACCACAGAAGTAAATGAAATACTAATTTTGTCATTTTGTGAGGGATGGCAGGGAACAAATGTTTTAGAAATGACAATGAAATATAAAACAGTAGAACATGGAGCCTTAGTAAAAATGGGTCAAGGCAAGTGACAGTGGCAATCCAAGGAAACCCTAATTTCATATTCTCTTTTTAGAAGTAATGAAGAAGGGATGCACACCACAGTAATGCTTCCTAATGAAATATCTGATTCTAAACAGTATCTTAGAGTTCATGGGTCATGCAATATGTAGCGTGCAGAAAGGAAACACAGAGTGAGGCTTAAAATTTCTTTTCTCAAAAAATAACATTAATTAACAATACTCGGGCAATCATAGATGAAGAGTGAAGCAAAGCTGTGTTATTCTATAGGGGAATATAGCTTGCTTAATGATCTATGGGATGATATGCACAGTGAGTTTTCGCTGCGTTGTGTGGGTACAGCAGTGGATTTTGCATACTGCAAGTCAGGATAGGGTTGTCTGGGAAACTCGGACAAAAACTACTTCCCCAAACTATGCCAGCTCTCTGTTTGAGTTGGTGCTTACTGTTTTATCCAGACAGTTTGGGAGGAAGGGGGGGCAGGTGTCCTGTGACCACTTCCTAATGGCTGCACGTTCTTATCTCTGCTTTTGAGTCAGCCTTTCTCATCCAAAAGACAGACCACAAATGATACTTGCTGCTCTTTTTTCCCCTCATCTCCCTCTCTCGTGGTCGCATGTGATGTCTGCTCAGATCAAGTTGTTGAGCCGGCCGTACCCAGGAAGCCCAGGTAGACTTTTTGAGATATTTGTGTCGCAGGTTTGTTCAGTGCACTCTCAGAAAGCTCAGAGTTTGGATTTGAGTGGGCTGTACTCAGAATGTTTATTTTTTCTTTGATTTAGAGCTACAGGGGAAAACAGATGCCAAAACTGTACCTGTGAATCTGGGAGTGGAGAATATCCACCTTCCTCACCTGCGCTGTTGTCTGGGCTGCCATCTTCTCGCCCTTGCCAAACTCAAGCGCTAACCACCTATTTCAGTATCTCCTTTCAATCTAAAGCATTCAAAAATCACTGAAAAGAATCTCAAACTGCGTAACAAAGACACCTTTATTTCTGGGCAGGATTACAGTTGAGGGAGGGGACTCTGCCTATAGGCAATACATACCGCAAATGCCACTTACCCTGCCATTATTTCTGTCATGTGGGTGTGTGGTTTTGGGCAGGGGTAAGGGGCTGTCCATCTTCTAGGATCCTTCCCTGCCCTTTAGGGCCCCCCTCAGGGCGTGCGGGCCGTTGGGTCGGTTCCTCGGCCCGCTGCCTCCGCAGCAGGCTCCCGCGTCGGCCCTGGCAGAGCGCAGCACGAGCTGCTGCTTTCTGCCCGCCGGCGGGGGCAGCGAGGCGGCGGGCGCGCGCTGTGCTCCCAGCCGCCCCCCCCCCCGCTGCAGAGCGTCGTCCCCCCGAAGCTGCCCTTTCTCCTCTGCGGTACGGACGTGCCGCGTGGGCGCTGCCGGGCTTCGGCGGGCACAGCCGTTCCCAGGCCGTGGGGCAGGGCGGCGGGGAAGGCGCGTTGGGGCCTTCGACAGGCAGGCGCCGAGCGGCTCTGCGCCCGCTCTGCCCGGTGGCGCCCTGTGACGGGAGGTCAGCGGTGCACCCCGAAACACTTACGCAGCAGCCACCTGCGGCCCTCAGCACTGCCCCCGGCTTGAGGGGCCCTGTGGGTCCCCAGAGCGACGCTCTGAAAAGCTGCGTGGATGTGCCGGGCCGTTGGGAAGAGGTGGCTGCGGCTCCGTGGGCAGCTCCGTGCGCCGCACGCTGGCAGGGCGGCTGCCTGCGAGCGGCGTGCTGCAGCGCTGGCCCCTGCTCCCCCGAGCCCCGCGCGCTTCGTTTGGGAACAGAAACGGTGGTTGTGCGCTCTGGACTTCCCCTGCCTGCCTGCCTGCCTGCTGGGCCGTTGCAGCTTTTGGCGCGCGCCGTTTTAGCCATGGGCCACGATAGCTCCGACGTGTTGGCCGAGGGAGCCCTGCAGGTCACTGGACGAAGCCCGCAAGGAGCAATACCGGACAAGGGACCCCTTATATTAGACTCTGAGGTATCTGGTGGAGTTTCTTATGGTTGAGGGCTATTACAATTGCAGTGGAAAGCCGCTGAACTTTGCCTGCTACAGCCAAACCTACCTACTGCGCCTTCTCAGCTGTTTCTGTTTAGCGTGGGCATCTAATGTGGCTGCAAAGTGCTGCTGATTTTTATTAACTTCAAGTCTGCGACTCCCCTTAGGATGAGAGCAGGGACCGTACTTGCAATTAAAGCAAAACTGCTTCCATTCTGAAATTAGTTTAGGTTTATTATTACTCCATTTAACCCTAGAAATGGGAGATCACACAAACTAAATAGTTTTGTTTTTTAAGAGGTGGCCAAGTTTAACAACGTCAAAGTCATCTCCCTTGCAGAAGTCCCCCGTACCTCAGAAGACCTCGTCCCTTCTGGTGTTTGTCCAGAGCCTGGGAACCGAAAGGGCGCCTCAGCATCACCTGCTCTCGGAAAGTTTCCCTGTGGTTCAAGAGCGGTTTAGGAAACGGGGTCAGGAAGGGGATGGGGCTCACGAGAGGGAGCCCTGAGAGCGCTGCTAGTGTCCTGCTTTGTATGATGCACACCCCGAGGCTCCTGACACCCCGGTGGGGCTAAAGTTAAAACATTGGGCCCAGAAGACTTGCGCTGTCGTGCAGGAAACGCTGCCCAGTTCGAGGCAGGGCCAGGCCGCCCCCAGACAGCTGTCTGTGCGCTGCTGACCCAGAGCAACTCTGCTCACGCTGCCCTGGCTTAAGCAGCAGGATGCTTAGGGCAGAAGTTCTGTTTCAATGTGGAGATATAGTATTGCAGAGACTTTGCACTATTTGGCAGGGTGGCATTTTGCTTTAGTGTTGCTCTGACAGGTGGTCTTTTTTGCAAATTGCATCAGTGTGGCTCTGGCCGCTACCATCTCACCCTCTTGCCTTTTACACGTGACTTGGCCAGTTTTAGCCCTCTTGTCTTCCAGGCCTGGCCCTCTCTTGAATACTGCAAACAACCAGGGCAAGATTGCTAAATGAAGCTCATTAATTTCATATAACATGTGAAGCTTGTGCCGGCCAACAGCAGGCAAGTCTTGAAGGCTGAAAAGCCACCGGACGAGCTTCCATTCCACTTATGTGTGAAAATTGTTCCCATTAAAAACATTGCTCTTTGTCATTTCATTTTAATGTTCCCTAAATACTCTCTCCCTCACACTTGTGCATAGATGATAATATCATGCTTCAGAGCTGGGCGAGTTGCTGCTGTAAATGCTCATAGGCTGCTGGTTGTGGTAACCTGAGATTTCGGTAAGTAGCCTGAGAATAGAGTTGGAGTCCTGGACCATAGCAGCCAGCCTTTCTGTACAGATAGGCAATTAAAAACATTACAAGGGGAAGGAAACAATATTGTATTGTGCTACCAGTGCACATTGCACTGTTTTTCCCTGAAAATCTCTGGGAGAGAACTACTCTTTTGCCAATTTTGCATGGCTTCCCCCAAGGAAACTGCAGCTTTTGGGGCAAAGCTGAGAGTTAGACTACGGCGGAACAGGAAATCAGTCCCCGGTCTCCCAGCCCGGGGCCGGTCTTTTCAGCAGTTCTTTGGTGTGGACTGTTTTTTTTATTTTTTTTATTTTTTTACTTTTTCTGCATGGTTGCAAATATCTAAAGCCTGTAACATGTGCAGGGACTGCTTTATTCAGGGCTAGTATGCTGTGTATGTTCCTCTAGGTTTGTACGGACTTTTATAGGAATTACAGATTGAAACGGGAAATGTTTTTGTGTGCCTGCACTACTCTCACACATCAAGTATCCAGAACTACAGTAGCACATATTTTTTCTCACAGTCATTCTATGCTTACAGTGTTTCAAAGAATATTCCAAAATATCTTGGCACAGACAAAGGGAAGCTGTTTGCAAGATCCCTAGCTGTGGAACAACAAAGGCTACGTTCTGAACAAACATCACACATGACTTTAATAAGAGACTTAAACAGAAATCAGATAGTGTATTTAGAAAACCGAACACCACCGTTTATGATGCTGCTCTCACTGTGAAAGGAAGTAGATGTCCAACTTCTGCCTCCTTTGCAATATCTTTTCCCCCACTTCTACTCACTTCCTCGTGTTACGAATTAGAAGGTAAAAACTGTGAGTGTTTGAATATCAATAAATGCATTTTAACACCACTGACCAATAATTTGCGACTAGCTCAAATGGCAGTGTGTAACTTAAAAGGGACTCGGTGTTCAGAAGAGAAGAACACAAGCGTGTGTAAGGTGCCTCTGGTGGAGCATTCACAAGCTGGAAACAGACAAAATCATTAGCAACCTCTTAGGGTTACATATGGCAAAAAGGATGTGGTAAATCACAGAACATATCCTGGATGCTGTAGACCCAGCCATCCCATTAATTTCTGGTCAAAAAGCATTCCTTGGTTTCTAGTTTGGACCAAATTTAGTTTTATGCTATTTGTACCATTGTAATACAAAATAATGTTGACACCATGGGATTTTCTAGTTACTTTTTCTCAAATGTATAGGGTCTCTGCATTATTCGTCTATGTTTTTTTAATTAGGGCATGCGCATTTGACGTGTTGCACTCGAAGCCAAGGCACGTGGGCAGGGAGGATTACAAAGTGCTCCCTTCCTTCCTGCCGCAAGCGCTGTCACATGGATGTTGAGGCAGGAGAGCACGGTCTGTAAAAAGACTTGATGTAAACTGATAGTTATTATGGGTTTTTATGAGAACTGTGTGGCTAAATCTCTCAGTTAGGCTTGGAAAACCCTGGTCTTCTAAATCTTGTTTGAGAAAAGCTTGGCAACCCTAGATCTCTTTTTACTTTTTTGGGATTTGGTGATTTTTTTAGATTTGAAGCATGAAGGATATCTCAGGAATCCATTGGGCTACCATGGGATACAACGGGTTTCCGCCCACGAAGAGTAAGAGCTCGTTCTTCTTTCGGTGCCGTGCTGAGGGAGGCTGTGATAACAACTGCGAATCCGCCCAGTTGTGTCAGAACGAAACAGGCACACTAAAATCCCAAGGCTCAACAGGCCTTATAAAAAGATCTGTCTGGACAACACTTCACTAGTTAAGTGCTAAGTTATTATTATTATTTATTATTTATTTCCTCTCCTATTTTTCCCTTACTGAACAAGCAAGAAATATCTTTGTTCTTTCATTTTAGAAGCGAAATAAATGTATTCCCCACAGCATTTGAAATTTTAATAGTCCATAATAAATAAAATCATATCTAATAACATAACTGCTTTCAATTGGCAGCGTGATCTCCTAGATGCATTGCAATGGCAGAAACATAAATAGTTGCAGCCTCTGAAAGCCTCCTTCCTATTTGCTAAATATACTTGGCTTGCTTTAAATTCCTTTGTGTGCAGTCATTAATACAATCCTCTTTGACAGCATTTAATTAAAGTGCTTTTCTCTATTAAATTCATTAAAACTTTTTTTTTATATACAACTGTTTCCCAGACACTGAATGTTAAGGACCTGTAGGCCTCTCTTTAAATAACTTCTCTCTCCTTGTTGTAAATTGTTAATTAAATTTAACTTAGACTGTTTAAAGATGGCTTGGAAAAGAAAGCCAGATTTCAGGATATGGTCTCAATCATATCTGATTTTTTTTTTTAGCACAATTTTTTCCATATAGTTATAGGCGGTGTGTTATATTGTTTATGAATGTTGCTGTACATTGAAGCTGGAGCCAAGCAAAGAAATATCCTAAAAAAGCCATTTCCATCTCCCTTGAAAAATTTGCATCTTTTTAGTGCTGTTTCTTAGCCTGCGAGTATTTGCATGGAGCAGTAAGGAGGGAGGAGCTGTTTAGTATTAATAGATTATTGACAGTTTAATGTCTTGGCACCTAGACAGCCCATAAGGTATAATAAACAGGAAGCTGTCTGATGTGAGAGCAGTCAATAGCGTATTCAATCAGAACCTTTCAGTTAATTGCTAGTTGACCTCAGAGATTTCCTTTAAGTGCAACTGTCCTTCGTTCAAAACTCATCTGGTTTTCAGGGTTTAATTTGAGAATGCCCTTTCCATACGGGTGGGAGCTTATGCTGCACGGTCTTGGTTGGAGTTTTTGCTCCACTCCCATGCACGGCATCGCGAGAGCGAGCGCCTGCCTGGAGCCGCGAGAAGCGCGGGCGCGCACGCTGCGGGCGCGCGGCCTCCCTGGCAGCTGGGGCGGTGGAGAGGCGGCCGGGCTGCCGGCAGAGGTCAGGGACGTTTGAACAGAATCTGCCCGGGCCGAGCTGTTTTCCAAAGTGTTTTGGGCCCAGCAGGGCGTTTCTCGGTCCCTGCGTGGCCCGCGGGCATGGTGCGTAACTGCCCTGCTTTCTGCAGGGCGGCGCTGGAGCAGAGGCTCAGCACCGCTCCGGAGCGGCCCCAGCATGCTGCACAGGTGAGCCGCGGACGATAATTTTCTTGCTCCTCTGGACAAGTGCAAACCAAGCTCGTTTGTATTTAGTTTCCCTAATTTCTGTACGTAGCCATTCTAATTTTTCCGGACCGTGTCTCTTGATGTGATCTCGATAAGCTACAAAGGCAAGCAGGCAGGAAGCCACAAGGGCAGTCCCTGACCCTGACTAACTGGAAACCGTCTGCTCGTTCGGGGAGGAAGCCTACATGGAAATCTCTTCTAGCAAGTCTGCCGTGTTTGGGGTTTTTTTCCTTTCCCTCCAACTGCTGTGTTTTCCCTAAGCGAGATCAGGGAGGGTCAGCCGCGGCAGGCCTTGCTTGCAGCAAACCGCTTCGTGTTTCTTGACGGCAACGAGTGCTACCCTGCGACGGAAACGCTTCGCTACCAGAGCTAGGTTCATTTACGTTTCCTTCAGTCAGGAGCCGTGTTCTTGTCTCTAGGTTGTGCCCTGATTGTCTTTTAGCCGCTTACCATGCATTCAGACTGTGGCTTGCTGAAAGGAGTATTATTACTTTTAATCTCTAATTTTGTCCTGGGTTGATTCATTTCTGTGGCTGTCTTTGTCCGTCTGCATCGAACAAACTACTTGTGCTTTTTTAATAGCCGGATTAGCACCAGGGAAGCATGGCTGACTTGGAGTAATGTTATTCCTCCTTTTTCCTTGCTTAAATGACACCAGGATTAAGAAGGCCATGTTGCTGTGCTTGGAATCCGCGTAGGCGCCGTCCGGTAGCCTGTCGCTGAAGTCGGTTGCAAATTTCCCGGGTTTGTGCTTACTGGAAAGGTGAGGGGAGAAGTGAGGTTTTGGGACGGTGACTTCTTTCCTGGAACATTACAGCTGATAGGAGAGGCTTTGATCCGTTCTTTCTGGAGAGAATGGAACAAAGTTACGGAGCGGCGTCACTCAACCGTGGAAGAAATCCCAGGATACGTTTGTTCCCCTTGGGCAATCGGCTGACACGTACACTTAACTCCGAGGTGTTTCTGGCCAGAATATATTCTGAGGTACTTTCTGGTTTTATCAGGCTTACTGACCGAGCTGGTTATCAGTATTACATAGACCAAAGGACTCCCACATGGAATAAAAATCATAAGCTTTATTGGATTTTGAGATAGGAAAGAGTCACATACAGTTCCTTTTATAAACTGCATTACGTTTCACTCTTTGAGATCTCCCATCAGTACAGTCCCTTGTCAATGTGACCATGAAGTGAATAGGCAGATAGATGTCTATAAATGTCTGTACCTTGGGTGGTACAGCTTAGTGCTGTATAAGTGCTTGAACTGAGGTTAAGAGGTTGCTGACATTTCTGAAATATTGAAAGAGAAAATATGTTGGTGCTTTTTAAATTATTATTTGCAGCTAAAATAATTTTTAAAAAAGGCTTGTGACAGTTTGGAGCAACATAATGCTTTGGAAGAAAATAAAATGAATTTGAAGGGCAAAAGTTGGCCTGAATAAAAACAACCAGCATATGCCGTTTCATGAAAAATGGCCAAACAACTGCTTGAACTTTGTCAGAATATTTCCCCCTCGCCCTCACAAGTAAATGGCTTGGCAAAGTAGACTTTATTCAGGCAATACTTTGGTGTCAGTCTACATTTTTGACTGAAAGGAGGATTTTGCCTGAAAAACGCCACTTTTTGCGTTTTGCAAAGTGTTTTGCACTTCCAGCAAGAGTCTCGGGCTCCTTACATCCAGACCTACACAAACTGCAGGCTTGCCTAAAGTTTAATCTTATCGCTATGAGTATGTGTGTACAGTTGACCGAGGGCTGGACGGTCGGCAGAGCTCCCCGCGGAGGGCAGTGGCAAAGCTAGGAGCAGCTCCCAGGGCCGTAACACACTGTCTCTTGTTCTGTTTTGTCCTAATACTGCCCTGCTGATTGCATCCAACCATGCATTAAAACATTTTATTAAAAAACGAACAAAGTACCTTTTATTTTTCAACTGCATATTTTCTAGTATTGTGGATATAAACTGCAGATGTTGCAGGTAGGAAACTTGCTGAAAAGCCTTTTGCTTCCAACATCCGTAATCTGTAAAAGAGGCACAGGTCAGAGCAGTGAGACGTCAAGATCGATAACGGCAGACTAGCTTCCTCAGTCTTCCAGACGAGCCCACCTTTTCAAGAGCGTAGTCAGGAAGACAAAGGTTTTCCAGTCTGATTCCCCAAGGCCTCCTGTCCTCAGTGCCCTAATCTATGGGGGTGACTGTACTTTGATCAGTCGATTTTTATTTACCCAGTTCCAAGCTAAGGGTATAATAAAGAACGTTACGCCAGTTGTGTGTGTGGTAATGCTGGATATTTTGCCTTTTACCATGGTAGTTGATTATAATGCACTTTTTAAGACGTGCTTTCTAAAAAAAGGAATATTTATACTTTTATGTGTTTGATTCACACAGTATAGTTTGCTCAAGTCCTGTTATTAAGTGCATTGGTGGTTACATCTAGAAAGCAAAAAACATGCTGAGTAGTGTTTTATCAGCACAAATCTACTATTTTCGCTAACCATAACAGTCAGGTTCTTCTGACTTCTAACTGCCCCCGTTGTAAAAATTAACAGTACAGTTGGGTATTCCTGGAACCCCAAATAGCCATCTGTGAGGACCTAAAACAGTTTGATGGGACAAATAATTACCCCCCCAGCCCCCCACCCCAGAATGCCGTGCCTCATCCAAACATATCTTTCCTGAAATAAGTCAGAGCCTACTCCTGCTCTGAGCAACTGGAAAACAACATGATTATGGTGGCGCCATTCGTGCCACCATAGTTAGGGGTTTAGAGCTTGACCTTAAGCATCGCTCTAGGTCGGAGCTTGTCAGCAAAGATCTTGCTCAGGCTACGAGCAAACGCTCCTCTGATTTTTAGAATGAAAAGGAGAACATGTGTAGTGTTAATTAAAAAAGAAAACAGAGAGGATGCCTGAAGTATTTTGTCTGCAAAAAACAAGCCCAAAAAGCCTTTTGTTACTTCCTTAGTTCCTGTGGCATCCTGCCAACTCTTCATTAGGAATAGCAGAGTTGGAACGAGGAAAAGCAGAGTCAATCCGAAATCTTTGACAGACCCTCCGTGCAGCCCCAGCCAAACTCGGGCTGCGTTTGGAAACTGCCAAGCAGGACTCTGCACACAACAGCGCCCCAGCCTGCGAGAGAAGGCACCGAAGAGCCAAGCCAGAGGTCCACAAGTTTCGTGGTCGTATTTTGAATAAGATGAGTGTTAAGCAAATGGTTTCCTGCCCCTTGACATACACGCAGATGGTTAAAGGCCCGCGCTGTTTGGATGGGACTCCAGCTCACGTCACTGTGCAGAAGGGCAATGTGAACCTTCATGGGACTGTTGCCTTCGCCCTCGTGGGGAGGCTTCCTCGCCAGCACAGGTTAGAGGCGAGAGGGGCTTGCTGGGCCGTCGGAGCGCTGCTGCTGAGGGAGGCGCGCGAAGCCACCCCGCTGCCAGCTGCGTTGGCCGTGCCCCATCCCCAGACAATGGAGCCATCCATCACCGATGCCTTCAGGAGAGAGTCTGCGGCGGCATTGTGCAACGCTTCCCGGCCACAGCAGCCTCCCTGTCACCAGCACCCTGGTTTCCGCCAGCAGAAGCCGGACTGAGTCCGACCTGTTGCATTTTTTTACAGTAGGTGTGGGATGGCTCCACCTGTGTTTGTAACACTCCCAGGCTGCAGCCTTGAGAAAGGGATATTTGCCGTTGTGCACAATTCCTTTGCAGTAAACCTAAGATTAAACCTATCTGGCTTAAACCAGCCAAAGAAGGGAAATTCAGGGCTAATCCACTAACGTTCATCAGCATGAGCTCATTTATGCTACCCCATAAAGTCAGCCAGTTCTCAGGCACTTGCACAGCAGTGGAAGTTGTGCCTGCGCTTTTGTGGGAAGAGCTGAGTTAGCGTTCAAGAGAGAACAGTTACCCCGGGAAACACCGGGACACTGCTCGGCATTGTCAGACTTTGGTGATTTATTTTTTTAACATTATACAGACAAAATAGTGGCTATTGTGTAGGCACGTGCTGTCTATTAAGAGAGATCAGGAAAGGGAAATAAACCACGCATTACTGAAGAATAAGATCATGATTGTGGTCAAGTGATGGCAGAATTTTTTTTTCTCTTTGTCAAGCTGATTTGTAAACATTCTTCAAACAACTGTGCAGACAGCAGTTCTCCGGCTGCCTGAAAAGAAAAGACAAGACAAGACAAGATTACTGTGCACAGATGTTTTACAGTAACCTTAGCCCTGTCCAAATGTTATCTGGTCATCTCCAGTTGTCGTTGTGAGCTACGTTGCACATGTAGCCTCTTAGCAGCGAGTTGTAATCAGGCTGTAATTTATATTTTATCTCCAGTGATGATAGCTCTTAAAAATGTTTTGCGGTGTGTTTGCTCTTTGAAGCATGCTAAGCTCCTGTTAGCATTAATGGGAGCAGTGTGTGCTGAGGGGTGGAGGGAGAAGACACCTTCCCCCCTGCCTTAAGTCAAGATTATTTGTGTTTTGCTAATACTTTTATGCTTATCACTTTGGGTGGGATAGCAAATGCAGCGTGCAACTGGAAGTTTGTTTCTTTTTCCGGATCTTTATTTTTTTTTCTGTTAAGATTAATAGAGCTGTTGTCTTTTTTTTCTCTCCTTTTGGCCGTTTTTGACAGTTTGGTCCTGGAGAGGAATTGCAGGATCGGAGCACTATTTCAGCTATTTGTTCAGTGTTTTGCCATGTTTTCTGATCACTGTCCGTTTCCTGCCCTTAAGCAACGTGACTGCCATAAAGCAAAGGGAAGCGTGAGGAGTGCATGCTCAAAAGTGACCAGCTCACGTTCCAGTCTGGAAAATAAACTTGTTTTTGACTTTGGATCCCCGGTGGAACTCTTTCCTTTCTTCCCGTGCCCCCCTTGTGGTCCTTTTTGCCCAGCTCCTAGAGCGAATCCTGGGCTGGTTTGAGGAAGGATCAGACCGGATTTGTGTGCTCCAGTATGCTGTCTCCAGGGGTGGTCAGCAGCAGGCAGTGAGAGGGAAGGCCTGAATGTTTGGGAGATGTTTTTACTGGTTGACTGCTCTGTCGCTGCAGCTGGATGGGACCCGGGGCCCCTGGGCTTGCAACTTCTTCTAGCCCACAGCTCTTAAAGATTTAGTCTGCCTTCCATGAGATGGGGTACGTGCTACCACAAACTTGTGTCATAGTTACCTCTAATAGGGGTGTTTACTCCTGTAAAGCAATTACTAAACTACATAAAAAATGCACAAGATGTGCTGCTAGGATTTGAGTTACCAAATTAAAAGAAGCTCAGACTGAAGTTAGACGAAAGTGAACATATTTATCCATGTCAGACTTCCTACCATTTTGCACGCTCATATTGATTTCTTTTGACACGGTCTTCTTTTATTGAGTACCGTATATTTTTTTAAATCCCTTACTGATAACAGTACCTGCTAAGGGCAATTGTAAAAGGAAACTAAAGTATATTAAACCTGCCTGGAGTCAAAATGTAATCTAACACCTGTAGTCTGCAATTTGTCATCACTTCATAGATACTTTTTCTTTTTTAATAACAGTTTTGGATTTTCCCGAGTTTTGACCTTAGGATACTGTATAATCCAAGAAAAGCAGGGAAACTAAACCACAATCTTTAACGCAGCTTTGTGGTGTCAAGGTGTGAAATCACCACTGTGAGAATGAGCCCAAAGAAAATACTTCATTTGAGGCTGGGGCTAGCGTTGCAATGTTTACCTAAATGAATATATTTTTGCGAGGAAAAAAAAAAGAGCAGTCTAAACCACTTTTTTAAAAGGAAAAAATGAACACAGGTGCAAATTATAACTTCTGCAACAGTTTCTCGTACAGACATTCCTAGGAAGCCTGTAAAGTGTCTTGGCACAGTGATTCTGTCTAATTAATGCTCTTGCCAGTGTGACCCCAGACTGGATGGCTGTTAGGCTGCAGTCTTGCTTACTGCAGCGGTTTGGTCCGTTCTGTTCTTGTACATTGCTGTATATGAAGGTAACCTGTGAGAGACTGGGGGTACAGGGTGTAGAGTTGTTTGTTTGTATACATAATCTCCCACAGATTATTCCTGAAAGATCTTCTAAGAGAGACAGGCAGTACAGCCTCCTAGGCATCAAGCTTCTTTGCAAGGTGGTAAGAGATTGTCCTTGAGTAAACTCCTGAAATGATAGATAGGCATCGACAGTGCTACCTGAGAGCTCGTGGCTTACAAAGGTGAAGTGTTGCAAATTGCAGGTCTCCATAAAATGCAGCTGAACACCTTGGTTTGGTTTATCCTTTTTTCTGCTTGGCTTTAGCTAGGAATTGGAAAGGAGCTTTTCCAGAGGGCTAGCTCACATGGTGAAGCACGAACTGGATCAGGTTTTGCATTGAGTCAAATTGGTGGCAAATGCTGCTGACTTGCCTGGAGTGCTTCTAAGGGATATAACAAATGACGGTTGTTAGGTATGCTGAACCACTGTTTTGTAAATCCCCGGTCTTCTCCCTGGGTGATTTTGTTTTGGATTCCTTAAGCAGGCTTAAATCTTGCTCTCATTGGCATAAGAGTCATGATGCAATGTCGTGGTTGGCTACGAGAGCAATGTAAATGTGAAGGAAAGAGGAAGAGTTAGACCCCTTCCCACCATGGAAAAGAGAAGGCCAATCTGTACAACTTTGCTCTTTCTGGGAGTGGGTTCTGAGAATTGGTACTGGGCAGCGCAAGCCAGGCTAAGTGCTTGGGCGCGCGCGCGCTGGCCTTGCAAAGAGGAAGGCGGTGTCTGTCTGACAAGGGCAGCGCGGGTTGCAGATGCAGCCTTGCCTTCCAAGAGTTGGACGTTTTTGGCTTTTCTAATAGTAAGGGGCACCTCATCATCCCAGCAAAACCTGTCGGAAGGAAGGAGCTCTCCTGACCAGTCCTGTGTGCTAGAAAGTGTGGGGTACGACTGACCCACACTGCGAAACAGAAGAGTTTGGGGTTTTCATGTCGAAATGCTGTTCCTGTTTCTAATCAGCTGCAACAGCTGTACAGGCAACAAAATGTGTCTTTTCACAAAGCAAGCGTTGTTAACCTGTACCTCGCTGGCAGCTGGTGCACGTGACCGCCTGTGTGTTCCCCCGTTCACGCATCTTCCCTGGCTCCCCTTAGCGACTCACCCTTTTCATGTGTCTAGTTCTAGCTAGGAAGTGGGTGGAAATGGAAATGAACATCAGTGGAATAGTGAATCTAGCCAAAATTAAATACAGCGCAGGCACAGACTGCAATTACATGACGTTTGTTCAGTTTGGGTTTGCTCACCTCTCTTCGCTGTGTCCGTCCCTGTCCACCTACGTGAACTTTCTCGTGCGGGATTGTCCCGAGCCGTGGGGAGTGGATACATGTCAAACGGCACGGTGATCCCTTCCCCCCAATAGTTCTTGGCCTTGGATTTTAGAAAGACCACAAACCCTTAGCTTATTACAAGTAATCCTGATCACTCCCGTAATGATACACTACGTTATATACTCTCCTAAACTTAATCATTCAATATCTCACTTCCTTCCCTGTAGGCATGTACTATTATATTTTGCACATGGCTTCCAGCTGGTTTTCATTGTGGCCTTCAAATCATATTTCAGTACAGTGCGATTTAAGACCAGTCACTTTATCTTTTAAAGTCAACTTCCATCATATTAGTTTTTTGGGAAGTTTTCTACCAGGCCTGGTTAATATGTTTGAAAAAATGAGTTTGTCTGTGAAGATAAAGTCTGTCTGAATGAAAATTCCTAAAGCAGCAACTTTCATACCAGCTCTCTTCTGAAACGGTCAGAATGTAACGATGCCTGTAGAGTTTAAAAATGAAATCTCTTGAAGGAATGGAAGAAATAAGTGCTGTGGGCATGGAAGGAAATCTGTATCTTCACATTTGACTCAAAAGTAGATGGAGAATCGGTGAGGAGGGAGGGAGAGAAGGGGAAGTCAGCTCCAGATGGTGGCTGATGTGGAGAAGAGGCCGTCCCTCCTACGGCTGGGCAGCGGCGGGGCAGGCCGTGGAGGGCTGAGGGCTGCAACAGCACGAGGGTGCGAGGCTGCGGGGAGTCTCGAGGCACGGGGCGGATGGGCGAGTGGGACTGGGCAGCTGAGCGGGCTGCGGGGAAGGCGTCTGTGGGCCGGACCGGGAAGGACTTGCAGGAGGGCAAGGTGGGCGGCCACGAAGGAGGCAGCGTGCGTGCACCCTTCTAGGCACCCAGCCAGCTTTCTTTGGGAGAGGCAAGCTGAACGTGGCCATGCTTTTTATACCTTCTTTCTGAAGCTCACAAGCACGTGGTGTTTAACGGTAGGTCAGACCTTAATTTGGGGGGGGGGGGGTTACCTGCACAGGAAGATGTACTACGGCCTATACTTTAACCATGAGCAGAATAAGCAGGGATTGCGTCTTTGTATTAGGGAAGCAGAACAGCACTGACCCAAAATACAGAGCGTGTAGTGCGCTGGGCAGATCAGTGTGTGAAGTCATTAGAAATCTTACATGCAGATTTAGGAAGATAGTAGTGACCCCAAAATCTGAAACTGCCAAAAATGGACAGTTTCTTTTGTTAGGACATGGTGTGCAGAGCCAGGTATGAACTAATCGAATTGCCCAGATAAACAAGTGTCTTTTACAAATGTCATTCAAAGCAAACGTTTAGCAAAAAGTGAATTTATATTTCATATCGAATCATGAACCTCAACTGTTGATCTGTTCCCCATAGAAAAGTACACTTTTTCTATTATATAGCCTGTATTATCAGCAGGAGATAGAAAGCTGATTACAGTCTAAATCTGGAGGAAGTTCTGCATGCTTATACATCTGTGTCTGTGTCTATGGGTGATACTGGATGTATATGGGTAATATATGGGTAATATGGTTAACACCATTAGAAATCCAGAGCCAGCCCCCAGAAGTCAATTAAATTGCAAGTTTTATGTTTATGCAACAGTGGCTTTAGGTTTTTGTATTATCTGAGAAAACAGTAAGTCAAAGAAAATACAACCTCTTTCTAACATTTTACACTAATAATCCCGGGGTTATGTGTTTTTTCTTCCAGAGAGGATGGAGAGGTCACTCCAGAAAAGGAAGGGTTAAGTAAAATTATTCTTTCCCTCACGCTCTCAGCCCTCTCTTTGGTTGATTGCTTTATAGATGCTGTAGGCATCTCTTCATCTCCTTCAAATTAAACATTTTACTGCTGCTGATCCTGTGTTGTTGGATTTTTTTTCATCATGATATTTGATTGGAAGTCTTGTAACATTTTTTCAGGCTGGATCGTTTCTCATGCTGTTTGTCAACTGAAAAGGGAACAAAGTCACTTCCAACTCCAACAGGAATGAACTGAGTAATTCGCACCTTTTCAGGATGTGTTTCCATCTATGTTAGCTGCTGCTTGGATTCAGCGTTCTGATTAGCAGCGCCACTTGAGGCACTTTCTGTAAATTCCCTGGCAGTTTATTTGTGGTGTTAAATCCTTTTCTTTTTGGTTGTTCTGGGCCTTATGGTGTCAGGAGACGGGACCCGCGGGCATGACAGTGGGGATATGTAGGTATGGGCTGCGTTACCCATTTGTTGGGCCAGCTCCTCAGCTCTGCTTGTTTGTATGCCCCCTGCTGAGGTAGGTGACGCTCTGACCCATCATTTACAAAGACTCTATCTGAACATGTCGATCCCTCTTTTTGAAGACAGTCCATGGACAAAAAAAGAAATCTTCAAAAGAGCAATTGAGTTACTCGGTTCATTGGAACATTGTGCTCTTCTGCTGCAAGGGTTGGGTCGTAGCACAGGTATCTGTCATTCCTGTGTGAGTTTCCTCCTTTCCCCCAACTCCTGTGCTAGCTCCTTCTCCTTGACGCCCTGTTTGTTTACATACCTGGAAGGAAAATTAATCTATTGGCGCTGCAACATGTTTGCAATGCCACTGCCTGCCAGCGGCTCTCGCCGTGACAGTGCAGACCAGCCCATCACCGGTGGGGAGGCCTGCTTTGAAGTGACGGAGCGTGGCCCTGCCGCAGGGCTGCCTCCTCGTTCTTGCGGCGGATGTAGTCAGGACACAGAGCGCTGTCGTCCTCCCCTTTCTGCTCACGCTAGCCTGCCCGGTGGCCGCACGAGCACGCCTCCTCTTTGACAGCGGGGAAGCCGGCACCAGAGAGGCCACCCCGTGCTGAGCTCTGTCCACCGCCATGGAGGTCCATGTTGCAGGTGCACGGGTGTGCCGTTGCTCATCTCGGCCCGCGGGCACCCCCGCAGATGCACGCGCGGTGAGAGTAGAAACCCCTGGAGTCGGCGCCATGCCCTGCCTCTTTTGCCGACACTGCGCAGCCCGTTGAAGTGCCGTCCCCCTTTGACTTCGGTGTGCCTGCTCCCGCTGTCAGGCACAAGAGCAAGCAGTGACCCGTTTCTCAATTTGCGAGTTGGGTCATTTTCACAGAGTCTCTTCTGGGTTCGGCTCCCTGGCAAAACTTCAGTAGTGGGCTGTTGTTGTGCAGTTGCATGCTGCTTTTAAAAAACTGTTGCTATAGATCACTAGCAATATGAACTATAAGGATAGCGCCGTTTCATGAAGGAAATGAATACAAAGTTCTTTAGCATGAGCCCTTTTATTTGTTTGCACGCACTGACAGTGCGATGTGCTACTGCGACTTCCCTCTTGCATTAGCAACCTGGATAGCGTAGGATTTCACCGGGGGCTCTGCGTGTGTGTAAAATTCAGTACAAGCTCTCAGCAAACTTCCAGTATTTATTCTTGTTTTTTCCATTTAGAGAGTTTGAATGTTTGAATGTTTCTTGATGTTAGAGATTTTCTTGATGTTACAGTGTACAGCAAAGATGTTTTTTTCTTTGCGTGAAGAGCTAGAATTTCCTCTTACTTGTAGAAGGAAATATTTATCCGTATTGATTTTGTTAGCTCTGTAGCTTTGAGTTCTAATAATTATTTCCCTGCACCTGAAGAAACCTCTGGGCAAATACAGCCTTCAGTCCTGTGGGGGATTTTTGCTGATAATCTCTCTTGTATAGATTTGATTTTAAAGAAAGCATATGTAGCTCCTCTGTATTTCTAACAGTGCAGTGGAAGTATTTTTTTTTCCCTAGGATGCGGGCTGCACAAGGCCCTTTCTTAGTCATTTTAAGTGGCTGTTAGGAAGATTAAGAGCTACATATGCTTTCTTTAAACTTGCTGAAAAGGAGACATTGCCAGTGAAAATCTTTTACAAGACTGAAAACTCTATTTGCCCAGAGGCTTTCTCAGAATGCAGGGATATAATTATTTGAACTCAGAGCTGCTAAACTAGTGACATTAATACAGATGTAATACCAAGAAATCTGTTCAAAAGATAAGTTAAAGCCAGTTCTGCTAAGCAACTGAATTGACTACAGTGTTACTGTTCACAGAAGGGAAACTCGTTGCATTTCTGGACGACTTTTTTTTTTTTTTTTGACCATAAAGCATTTGTGATGGATTTTAATGCCAAATCGTTATTCGTGATAAAGTAGCACTTCACAGTCCCGCATGTGATTAGGCTTTCGTGGTACTAGGCACCTTGCAGGAACAGTGGGAGAGTCTCTAGCCTAAAAAAACGGGGGGAGACACAGAGGGGGAAGAAAGCAGGAAGATAACTTGTCCCAGAGGGGACAACTGGCCAGCTTGTCATGACCACCAGACTGTAACCCATTTTGACTTACTTTTGATTTCGGCTATTTGATATTTCTTTTTATCATCTGTATTTTGTATTTATTATTGAATGCGTATTTTAAAATTTATTTTCTATTGTTTGCCTTTTATATTTTTTCCCCCTGTCAATCTGTAGTTACTGGGACAGCTGTCCAATAGGTAAGAAAGGTAGCGGAAAAGGAATATTAAGTAGTACTTCACAAAAGTGAAGTAGACCCTGTGTAGAGACCTGCACAGCTGCCTCTTATCTCGAGCATCAAGAGGGCTATTTTCCCCGAGGGTCACTGTGTTACATGAAGTATGTGTCTGTTTAATCCTGTAGGTCCTGCACAGACAGCAGTCCCAGCCTGCAAAGGAGAATTCACCACCCAGAGAAGAGGCTCCTCCTCCGCCTGCTGAGGACACTTGTGCCAAAAAGCCAAGATCCCGTACCAAGATATCCTTGGAAGCTCTAGGTATCCTTCAAAGCTTTATCCACGATGTAGGTCTCTACCCTGATCAGGAAGCCATTCACACCCTGTCTGCTCAGCTGGATCTCCCCAAACACACCATCATCAAATTCTTCCAGAACCAGCGTTACCATGTAAAGCACCACGGGAAGCTAAAAGAGCATTTGGGAACAGTGGTTGACGTGGCAGAGTACAAGGATGAGGAGCTGCTGACAGAGTCAGAGGAGAACGACAGCGAGGAGGGCTCTGAGGAGATGTACAAAGTGGAGCCTGAAGAGGAGAACCCTGACAAAAGTAAGGCAGCCCCAGCGGACATCGACCAGAGATAATGTGAGATAGGAACGCAGAAAGCAATACATTGATCCAAGGATTTTCTGTTTTTATTTTTAATTTTTCCTCTTCTTACTTTTTGTTTGTTTGTTTCTGATGCGCATGATCCATGTGCAAACCGAATGAGTTCAGCATTGCCCAATCAAACATCGCCTTGACACAGACACTGAGTGTTACACTTCCTACATTTGACTGAAGTAATCATTGTAATCACATAGGATTATGCCTTCATTAATCTTGCACTTATGAAAGGGACATCTAGCAAGTAAATGGGAAGAAAAAGTCCTATGAAATCAATGAAGGAAAATTTACAACTTTGTGTGTATATATATATATTTACATAAAATATATATATATTAAAATTGCATGGGACAGAACTTTACAACCTGAAAGTATAGACTGTGAAATGAGTTCTTTACAGATGAGACTTGTTTATGTATTAAAACCACTTCACAATGAGTTGCTTTGGCTTTTTGATAAACTGCCGCCTGCTCTCAGGGTGTGGTGACTATTTTTGAATTCCTATTTATTTTCTATGTTTATCCCTGATTTTTTTTATTATATGGCTTCCTATCTGGCAACTCGATGGGTAATTTTTGAGGTATGTATTTAAAGACGTAAATCAACACTGCCAAAAAAAGAAAAGAGGAAAAAAAAGAGAGAAAATGGAAAAACAAATCAGGGCACCTTAAAAAGAAAACTAGTAAGTTAAAGTACTTTAAACACAATGCACACTTAAAATGATTACAGCATGTTCCTTTCTCTAAACTGTCCTTTCTGTAGTGAACAGATGAATTTTCATGGGATTCAGAGTGACCTGAAACTGAAATTCAGTGCAGAGAAGACTTGTCCGTTACTGAGGTCTTAATAGAAAGAGAAGAAAAATAACGTGTTGAGAGTTGATGTATGGAATTCATACTATAAACCATGTTTTACCGTGGATTTTATTTACCTGTTCTCTGTTTCAGATCTTAAAACTTGTAAGCTTCCTTCTTCTTGTTGCTTTTTGTTTTTACTAAAGTGAAAAACACACAAACGCAAATGTAAAGTTACATCGGGAAACAAACTGCTACACTCCCAACCATCCCCTCCGGGCAAACTGCTGACAGGTGAAGGGTTTGCATTGCTGACTTCCCACTCACCCTTCTTTCCCACCTCCCCTTTATTCCTGTCCTAGCTGGGCTTCCTCTGTGTCATGCATTTTGTGCCAGTGGAATGAAGTGTTTTCAGCCACCGGTCTCCGGCTGGGCCCGCGTCCCATGCACGGCAGCCCCAGGCACGGGCGTTTTCAGGCCCTCGGCAGCCCCGCAGCTGCAGGCTGCGCGAGTCGGGGCAGCGCACGCGGTCACCTCGCTGCCGAAGGGTTTTGCAGAGACCTAGCGTAGCGACTACGTTACATAAAGCAGAACTAATGCTGACTGACTCTTCAATGGCATGAGCACTAAAGCTGCAATCTACTATAGTTTCTAACTGTTTTGAGGCATCATGTCAAAAGAGACACCAAGTAGCATTTACTTTTCACTTCCGTGCAATGATTTCCGAGAAAAGACCTCACCTTCGCTACTATTGCAGCTGGATTGAATTCGGACTCCTGTTTAAACTGCAGTCATAAGGTTTCTGTTTTTCTTTCTTTTGTTTTTTTCCACATGGGCTTTTCATGTAACCTTGACAAAGACCTCATGCAATATCACTTTGAAAGTTATTTTCTGTTTACTACACCAGGCAATGTAATATAACTGTTAATACTATTTATATATTTGAAAGGTATAAAAGGTAGGAGTTAAAAACAAAAAACAAACCTCTATGTGTAGATATTTACTCAGAACAGACAATATACAGGGAGAAGACGTTGCAATACAAGCTAATTCTAGCTGCTCAGTAACCTCTGGAGTTTTTAAGGGATTTTTTCAGAACTAATGTTTGAAACATAAGAGTATCTCTGCATAAATTTCATATACCTTTGCAAAATAATTGTGGATTGCTTACTTATGCCCCTTATGCTCTTCATCCTTTATTTCTGTAGTATGCTGCAGCTTTAATCAGAATTTCAATGGTTGCTGCTTTATGTTTCTCTCAGAGCTACTCTTTCCAAACTGTCTTCTTATCCTGTTGCTGAAATCACTCCGTACATTTGAAAAGAAACTGAATTTTGCCAAGCTCTTGTAAGATTGTTCATCTGATGATGGCATCAACATTTGGTATCTTTTACACTTCAACCAAAAATTTTATTAGGTATTTTTTCAATGCTGAGTCTTGCCTTTTTATTTTTAATTTCACTGCCAATTTTGCAGTGGTTCTAAGTGAATCTGTGGGCATTTTAGCCTGTGGTCTTGCCAGAACTTTGCGAATTACAATGCATATATGTCTATTTATTCAATATCCATCATATAATATCTATTTGGAGAAAGAAACTTTTCTTGTAGTGCCTCTTAACAAAGCACAATTTTCCGCCTTTTTTGTGAAATAAAAAATAAAAAAAACAAATTGTGTTTTATCGCGGTATCAACAATGTGAATAAGGATTAACATATTGTAAATGTTCTTTTTTCCATGTAAATCAACTTTATCTTTGTTATCACTAAGTGATAATTAATTTTTAACTTATGTGCATTGTTAGGCTGTTAGAATTTTTTGGTTGTTGAAATAAAACGCATTCAATAAATATGACTTAATTTGTCAAGTAATTTACTGGGCCTTATTTTTTTTCCTGATGAGTTCAAGTGGAGCAAGGCCTACAAAATGGAGCGGGGAGGTAACGTTTGCATATTGAAAAAGAGTCGATGAGGATGGTGGTGTTGCGTAAGTTGATTGGTGTCGGTGCAGTTGACAGACTTCTGTCACCCAAGACTGAGCTGTTGCGTCCCTGGCTTCTGACGTACATGTGCGTGCACATAGAGCCTCCTAAGGGATTTCTCGGGATGAGGTGAGGGTGCTGTTCAGCCAGTCGCAGTACATGCTCCAAATACACACATAAAGATCCGCTTCCAGTCTGCTGTCTTCCTTTGCTGGTAGATATTTTCTGTTTATAATTAAAAAGCCACAAATAACTGCGTGTCAGGAAACTTTTGGAGCACACATGTCCATGGTTAAAGGACATAATAAAAGGCTTTATAATATTTATAGCAGGGCATCCTACTGAGTGTCTAGAGGAATGCCGGAAGGATTGATGCATCTTAGAAATGTGTGAAATGATTTTTGGGAGAATACAGATAAATGGAAAAAATTGCTCAAAATTCTTAAGCTAACAAAAGTGGTAAGTGCCTGGATTCAATCCTAGCAGACAGATCATATACTGCACACCAGACTTGAATTGTCTAGGAACTGAGGTAGAACAATTTTTAAAATAATTATTTTCCTGTAGTTTCAATGCAATAGCTTTTTTTTCCATTGCTCTTTTACATCCTATATGAAACATCCATGCACTCCCTTGAGAAAAACAATAAGGGAGGGGGGGAAAAACAACCACATCTTTTGATATCCAGCCACCTGCTTGTCACTTGAATTTAATCTGAGACCAAATAAAAACAAGTGTCTGTCTGTCTGTTCAGCGAATGTTGCAGCACTTGGAGGCTGTGCAGAACAGCATTTGGTTGTGTGTCGTTTGGCTGGAACGCACAATTGCTTTATTTGCACTTACTTCTGACTGGGTCCTGTGTTCCCTTTTCTCCTGCTGTAGGAAAAATAAGCCAGTACAGACAAATCTCACCAACCTTCAGAGATGTAGCCTCCTTGTATGAGACGAGAGGTAATGCAGGAAATCTACAGCCTGGCGTTAGGGAGCTACTGTTGTTGGACGCACAAGGCAGGAAGGGCAGGTTTGGGTTCCACCGCTGCTAGGGGCTTTGGGAGCAGCAGAGGGCAGGGACCGGCCTTCGGAGCTGCTCCCGCGCCCCAGGGGGATGCAGTGAAGATGCTGACGGTGCTGGGTTAGGTGCTCTTTTCTGCTTGCCAATGGGGCAAGAAACAAAAGGAGTAGCAGCCCTCACTTTGCTGACAGACAATTTTATACATGCACCGTGTATGTGTGTCTAAATACAGAGAAAGACACACTCACGTGCACATTTTAATTGGGCTTTTCTTCCAAACCTTAAAAAAAATCATTTAATAGCTGCTACAGCAGAAATATTTCTATTAATGCTTCTACTCCTCTATACTTTATGTGCTGCTGCTGCTGTATGTTGTTGTTCATGTTTTAGTCTTCCAGACATACGCATTTCCAATTTTCAAACCTGTGTCACTGAAAAAAATAAACATTTTAAGATTAGTTTAAAACGTTTTTAAGATTAGGAACATACTGTCTATTGCTTGCAGTTTATTGTTGCTTAGATAAAAGTATCTATTCAATCTCTTCCCACTTACTTAGTAACCAGTTATTTGCTCTAGACTAAATGGATTAAAATTCTTCATTGATGAAGTTCTCTTTCTGTCCTGAACCTGTTAAACATGCAGGGATAAAAGCTATATATGTTTGACAGTGAGCAAATGGCATCCTAAAATCATAAACGAGTCATTACAAAAAATCTCCACTTACAATATAAAGTGCAGTGATTAATTAAAGATGCAGCTTTAACTTATTTATAGCCATTAAAAAAACATACCAGTTCTAACACAAAATAACACAAGCCAAGTCAGCCAGGGGAGAGATGCTGGCAGCCTGAGTATCAGAGAGCAGGAAGTGTGACAAAGCCAGCAGGGAGAGGCAAGTGCGGGCCACCCTCGAAACCTTTGGATAAGTTTGTGGAAGTAACGCTGGAAAGACGCGGAATAAGGAGAATAAGGTATTATGGGCATGGGAGCTCAGGCTCCCCTGCCGAGATCCCTTCCCTTTGCTCCGTTCAGGAGCGTCAAAGCTCCGTATCGTTCCAATGGCAAGAAACCTGCGTGCTGGTTCCCTGGCTGCGGGGCAGGTGGCGGGGAGCTTGGCAGCCTGGGCACGTGCTACGGGTGAGTCAGCCCTTCCTCCATCAGAAAGATGACATGAGTGAGGGAGAGACAGCAGTAGTCCAAGCACTGATTTCCACAGACTTTTCCTCCTTCCTTCTCAAATTTTTGATTGCTGATGGCCAAATGCTGGCTGTGCTCAGTTGGCAGTAGTGGTTAACTGAAGCTGGGGGTGTAAAAGCGGTGGGAGGTGAGTACTGTGCGCTGAGCCTGCGAGCTGAAGTGCAGCTGCTGCTCCCCGGGCTGGTGTGACTATGCCAGAGGACGCGTTGCTGTGGAAGAGTGTATCTCCGCTGGTGTCCTGTGCATGCCAAGCGCCTGCCACGCTCCCAGTCCCACGGGCACTGGGAGGTGCAAGGTGGCTCCTGTTGCGCCCTGTGCAAGGCGCAGGTGCTGACGGCAAGAGGCACCCAGTCTGTCCCACGGTAACGGCGCAGGAGCTACACCCAGTTCCTCTGAAGGTGGGGGTCATAACTTATCTTCCAGGAGGAGTCTGGTCTGGATTTGAAGGCGTCAAGAGCTGGAAAACCTACTATTGCCCTTCGTAGTTTGTTTGAATACCAGTTTCCCTCCCTGTTAAATTTGTACCATATTCTAATGGACATTTGTCTGGCTTTCATTCCCAGTCCTTGTGTTTGTTAGGCTTTTCTCTTGTGGGTGAAAGTCCCAGCTATGGAAGGACTCTTTAATACTAGGATTAGTATTAGTATAGAGTCCTAATAGAGGACTCTTCTCCTCTTCTGAATTGGCTGTTCTGATAAGATGAATTTTCCTGACTTGAGGCCTTAGTGCTCAACTGATGCTAGTTATGACTATTTGAAGGAAAATTCCACTTTTGTTAATGTCAGAGCTTCCTCTTTTGCTCCTTTTGACAGTGCCTCAAGATAGTGACAGGAAATGTTTTTTTAATGAATTCTCCACTAATAAGAACCTTGAATATTCACAGATATTACCTGTCACTGTTTAAGCTACATAGTTTTATTCTGAATATATGCTACCCGTTTGTAGTATTTCATGTCATCTTATTAGACATGACAAGGAGAACATGCCCTGGGATGGAGAGAAGATCTCAGATGAAATGCTCTCAAAAAATATTTCATTTTTGTGACCAATCTTAGTCAATAGCGAAATTGCAAGAAGCAGAAGTGCATGTAGCATTCACTAGCGAAGTCCTACCAGATGAGGTGCGGGGTAGACGGAGGGTGGGTCAAGAGCTCCTCCCCGGAACAAGAGGACTGTAAGGCTGCTCTGAGAACCGGCATTGTGGGCACACCATGAGTAGCAAGGTATTTGGGTCAGCGCAGGTAAGGCTCCGGCAGCCTGAGAGGTGGTTCAGATGACTTCAGACACAAATCAGAGCCCTACCAAAGTAAAACAGCCATTTCTGCTCCTTCAGGCAGCTGAGAGCTCCAGACACAGGGAGGATAACGTTAAGGGAAGATCAGAGAAGGTAACTTCTCCCGCACGCTTCACACAGTTTTCACATTCAAGAAAGGCGAGCAGAGCAGAGTTTTTCGTTCTGGAGCAATGTCTGAAAGTGCTTCATGCCTCTGGACTTGCCAGGGCCGGGAGCGCATCCCCTTCTAGGAGTTTAGTTGGCCGAGGGAAAGAGCCTAGCCGGCTGCGTCCAAGGTCAGCGCTTCGCTGCTAAGGGCTGCTGTGGCGAAAGCTGGTGCCGGTGAGAAGGAGCCTGAGCTGGGCTTCCTGAGCGATGCCTGCGCAGGAGCAGGCGTGTGTGGGTCTGTGCCCCGCCAAGGGCCACCCGGGCCCTGCAACCGCTCTGCAAAGAGCTGTTTCCTCGTTCAGTTCCTCTGGTCTTTGCCGCAGACCGCGCTTCTTTGTGCCCCGCAGAGCTAGTGGGACGGCGTGAGGCAGCTAGTGGTAGTGTCTTGAGCACCCAGCGCTGAGCCCTGAGCTGTGCGCTGGCACGTGTGCCTCCCCTCGAGGAAGGGCACGAAGCAGCAGACTGGTCTCGCAGAGGGATGGGGAGTCTTGCAAGGGACGTGGAATAGGACAAGACTGGAGACTGCGGTCCTCGGCCGCTGGCTCCAGCCATCGGTTTCATAAACTCCTCTGTTTGTATTTAAAAGCTATTTTTCTCCCCTGTTTGTATTTAAAAGCTGTTCCAGACTCTCATCGCCCTAACGGTTTTGTTTTCACAAGCTATTTAGCATCATTTGTTCTGTGTCAACATTGTCCTGTCATTCAGTCTTCCACACCCCACGTCCCCTCCTGACCTCCGGCCACCCACCACCCCGTGTGTGTTCATAGACAGCGGCTGCATCTCCCGCAAGCCGAGTTTCATGGGGCTCGGCAAGCGCGGCTCCGCCAGCTCGGGCCCCGTCCTCCGCGCCGCGTCCTCGCCGGCACCTCCCGGTTTGCCAGCCGCGCGAGCAGCCGCCTCTCGCAGGGCGGCACCTCCCAGCTCTGGAGTTTCCAGAGGTCATTTAAGGACAACCCAAGGCCCCGCAGAGCCCAGGCCGCCCGCCGTGCCCGTCAGGCCAGCGGTCGGTCTGTGCCGACAGCCGGGACGTCCGCCCGCGCCCTCAGGGCAGGCCCTCCTCCGCGCCGCCGCTTCCCGCCGCCCGCCTGAGGCGCCGCGCCGGGAGACGGACCGCCGGCCCAGCCAATCGGGAGCTGAGCTCCCGGTGCTCTAGCCAATGGGGTGGGGAGAGAGGTGGTGCGGGGGGCGGGCTCTCTGCTGAGGTGCTGTGGCGTGTCCCCGCGGCGGCCATTTCAGTGACCCGCGGCGGCCATTTCAGTGACCCGCGGCGGCCATCTCTCCTTGCAGAGGGCGCGGGTCAGCTCTGCCCCACTTCCCTGCCGGTTCCTCCGGCAGCCCTCCGCAGGCGAAGCCCTGCCTTGCGCCTAGGAGAAGGGAAGTGCAGGAGTGAAAGGCCGGGATGCGATCCGGGCAAGGGCGATCCCGTACTCCGGCTCTGAGAAAACTTGCGCTCCGGCGCGCAGGGAGAAAGCAAAACGCCCCGCGCCGGTGAGGCGATGAAAGGCCACAACAAACAGCTACCGGTCACAGAGACATGCACGCGTTAATAACGGCTGCCTCGGAAGGCGGCCGGAGTCATTAACTTTTCCCTGACGAAGCGCGGGTTGTGAGTACGCGGCACACCAACCGCAGGGCGACCTGCCTGCCTGCAGGCTGCCCGCCGCCGGCCTCGACCCCCCGCGCGGCGCGGGCGGACGAACGGCCGCGGCCAGCCCCGCGCAGCCCCTGGCGCTGGCTCCTCGGCCAGGCGGCCCCCTCGTGCCAGTGTGCTTGGGGCTGGCCGGAAGTTTCCTTCCCCACGCTGGGAAGCCGGCAGGACGGAGGGGCTGAGGGTGAGATAAATCCAGTTGCTCCAACCGGCTGAGAGTTCGGCTCTGCCCAGGCTGGAGCGAGTCCCCGAGGAGCTGTGACCGTAAAGGGGAAGAAAGGCCAGAAAGGAGACACATCCGTCGGGAGAAGGGGCTGTAAGTAGGCCTCGGGCATTAAAGTTTTTACCTTTTACAGTCCCTTGCACACCACCCGTAGGTCGGCCGCTGGCGTTGCCTCAAGGGAGCACTAGAAACGAAAGGTCTGAAAAGTGTCTTGCGGTTTAATTTTGCAAGGGTTTGGGGGCTTCTTCAGGCCTCACATCCGTTTAAAGCCACAGAGCATTTGGCACATGAAATTGTGGCAGGTGTTTTTGTTTCTCCGGCTGGATCCTGCTGTCACTGTATACGGTTACGAAGCTCCGTCAGCCCTTGATGGGACCCTCTGCAATTTGAGCTCCTTGTGCGTTATCTCAAGGCCTTGGGATCCTTTCCTCTTCCTTTTTGCCTTAAAAAAATGTGTGTGTGACTGCTGGGTGAACATTGGCTTCATAATTGATGGACATGGTCTTGACAATATCCTTTTTAAGTGCCGTTTCTTGTCACATAAATATCATCTATCAGTGCCTGTTGTCTTTATAGCAATCTTGAGCAAACAGTTTTATTTCCAATCAGGACATCATGCATTGATCTAAACACTCATCTGTAATGGATCAATTTACATTAGGAGAGCAGTAGTCTAGCATTGCTGTTCATTATATTGAAAGACGTATATGTTTAGTTACAGGCTAAAATCAATTAAACAGCCCTCTGCCTTTTGCGGCAAGAAAGTCAACATGTCAGTCTATCTTGGACAATTATCCAGCTACAGCTCCTTCACAAAAAGGGCTTCCAGGCTCATCCTCTTCCTCAGAGTTCCCTGTTGCTCTTTCAGAGACCTCTTTTGCTTGTTTTGCACTCTGGTAAAACACTGGGTGAAAGTGCACGTGAGCGAAATGGAGGCAGCCTTACTGCCGCTGTTGCGGAGGGGGCTTTTTGAGGGCCATGGGGAGTCCTGCAGCCAAAAGGGAAACCTGCACTTTCATCAGAAGGCTGCCTGATAATGGGACAAGGTGTATTAGGAGACGATGCAAAATGTAGATGATGCTGTTTGTTTCTTCATGGGCAAGGTTATTATCTCCCAGTGGCCCTGATTTTGGGGGAGGAGAAAGGGAGGAACTGACGGGGGGATTTGCACAGTGCTCTGTTATTTCTTGCTTTATTGCTAGAAAGAAGACTGCCAAGAGAGCTGGGGCTTTCTGAAAGAGCAAACAACTTTGGTTGGTGATGCAGCTACAGAGAGAGTAGGAAGCTGCAATTTCAAAAGCAAAACACATAGGGGAACTGCAGGGAAAGCAATGCTGGGATTTCAGGAGTGCATCTCAGGGCTCTGGTGGATGTATCCATGGCAGAGGAAGGCACTGCCTGCCCCAGCCTTCTGCCAGGGGTTAGTGTCCTCGATGGCAGAAGGGAATGCATGCTAGTGCTGTGCCTGCCACACGCTGTCACCATGTCAGGGCCGGTGAATGTGCTGGGCTCTGGGCTGCCATCTCCACAGGCTCCCACTGGCGGCTGCCTGCCAGCAACAACTGGCAGAGCTCACCGGCCAGGGTGAGCCCCTCATCGTCCCGGTGGAGCTAGGCAGGCCAGAGCAAGCCTTGAGGCTCCCACACCAGGTGAGTGTAAGGAAGAATTGTGGCTTTTCTTTGTTCAAACGGTCTTGGAAATACTGGTGAACAGGAAAAAAGTGATGAGCTGTGGAAGGCTCTTACTTCGTGGTAAGAGTCTCCTCAAGACCTGATGGACCTGTGCTGTGGATGATTTCTCAGCCTTGCTGTTTTATATACATATCCCTAGATCTTTCTTTGGTCTGAGACTTTGCCACTCATTCTGTACCACCCAGGCAGCTCCAGCCCTTGTCTTACTCTTTCATTACATGCACAAAACATTGCTGCAATGCTAATAAAAATAATGAGAGGGAAGGAACAGCAGATATTACAAAGCATATTAAGAAATTGATCTTTGTTTTGCTCTTGAATAAAAAGGCAGACCTCGAAACTACTAAAGCCATTCAGTTAATTGGTTATTGGCTCTCTTGAGTGATTATATCCACCCTTGTTCCACCAAGTTCAGCAGGTCTCGTGCTGGTCAATTAGCCGTTGGCATCCAGGAGGGGAAATGCTTCATTTAGATGTTCTCAGAGCCAGAGCATGTTTCTGCAGCATAAGGTGGACTGAGTGGGAGAGGTTCCCCCACGGGCAGTGTGTGAACTTATCAGCACTCAAGGCCTGAATCCTGCCCTTGGATTGGCACCAAAGGGCTCTTTTTGCCTGTGCCCGGCCTTCTGAAAAGGTAACGGAAGGATCCACCCTGGGGATTGGATTGCAGGAAGAGAGCCAAAGTGAGAGGATTTTTGGAGGCTCGCAGTCATTTCCTGCAGTGTGACCATCACCCTGCGCTCACCAAGGCCTGGTTCTCCTGCGGGCTGAGCAACGCCTGGAGAACTTGAACTGTGAGACTTTTTCCTTGCGGCACCTATGGGTGGCCTGTTGCTTGGTCACAGCTGGTCTGCCAGCTCACTGATCACTACTACTCTGGTCCTTTCAGCATTACCAGGGCTATGCAGAGCTAAACAGCTGACGCCATTTAGTGGCTTTTCCTACAGAGAATGGTAAATGCTCAGTCCTGCCTTCACCACTATGGCTTGCCAAAGGGCTCCAACACTTGCATTGCTGTGATGCAGACCCTGTAATAATAGTTGGTTACATTCAGAGAATTCAGTTCAGATTTTAAAACCTCATCAAATAGTTAATGACTGACTATTTCAACACAGCAGTTCCTGCAAGACTTGGGAGAGAAGAGAGAGAGCGCGAGATGGAAAAGTTATTCATGTCCCATCTGTCTGGAACGCTTGTCCCCTCCCTCCCACCCACTGAGTCACTTCCTCCCTTTATATCTCACTTAAAATTTTTCCTTTCCCCTTTAGCTTATGATTAACAGGCACTCACCCTCTGCAAATTGTTTTTTTTTTCTGATGCAATGTTTGTTAAGGTTCTATGGATAAATAGAGTATATTGTCTTGTAAATACGTATATGGGTGAAATACAGCATATACTGTATATGTTCATGTAAATGAATGTATCAACCACTGCAGTGTCAAGCTGGTAATCCAGCCATTTCAAATGGAGCCAAGAAACTTGCCTTGTTCTACCACAGTTATTTTGTCCCTATTGCCCAAAATACAGCAGTAAGGTGCATAGGGAGAGGCATGTTTCTTGACCTGCAGGGTGGTGGTTCAGGGGAGCAGCCCCTTGCAGGTGAGCTGTGGTAGCAGCTACCAGCCCTGAGAGGGGATTGCTCAGCATTCAGGCCTGGCCCAGCTGGGAGTGGGAAATGGAGTCATTTGCTTAAATGCCCCCAAGGTTGGGGGGGGGGGGAAGGGGTGAGAGTGGGCTCTGATCCTGGATCTGAATTTATTGGAGATTGCTGTGTTGTTAGGTGGTCTGTATTGGCAGGTGATGAAGGACTCTGGAGGAGAGATGCATGTGTCCTGTTAAGAGGAAGAGCTGGCCTTACAGCGGTCTCCTGGATAAGGAGCTCTGCAGCTTGTGGGTGTGTGCTGACTCAGGGCACTAAGCTTCCCTGTAGGGGAGAGTGGGCTACTTAACCCATCCTGATGGCCTTGTGAAGGAGAAGGCAACAGAGCTGCAAGAGAGGAGTAGGCCTGTGAGCTCATCCTAGAAGCAGCTGGGGCAAGGAGGAAGAGTGAAGGGAGATGGTGGTGGGGAGTCTGCAAGGAGTAGAGGAAAGCTGGGAGGTGAGCTTGAACTGCCTTGAGTATGTTATCTGAGTTACTGAAGCTTGGTTGTGAAGAGTGGCAACATGAGGCCCTGTGTTAAGTGTTGCAGAAAGCTTGTATGTGCTCTACCTGCTTGAGCCTCCTTGTGCGTGGCTGAGGGATGGTGCATTCCATCTCCTTGATGCCTGTACTGTGGTGGTACAAGGAGGTCTTACTCCCTGGAGATGTCGGCACCTCTTGGAAAAATAACTTCGTTTTCCTTCAAAGCCAAAAGCTTGAGCAGCAATTTGTGGCTGGGGGAATTCCCATCCCAGAGACACCAGTGTTGCTGTGTTTTGTGTTTAGCTACTAGTTTCTGTCCTCTTTTCTTATCCCTTTTTGTAACAAGATCCTGTTAGCTTTTCTGGTTTCAGTCAGTTTGCCATAAGCTAATGGGTGATGCAATAACCTGGGCAATATGTCTAGTCTGGGATGTGCTGAAGATTGGGGCACAGATGTGTCACAGGGCCTCTGCAAGGAGGCAGCTTGGCTCCTGCTGGAGGTGTTAGCTTTGTGGGGGGTGCTGCAGAGCCCTGGGCTGGCTCTGAGCCAGCCTCCCAATTCCAGTTGGCTCTGGCTCTGTCCTGCAAAAGTAGCTGTTGTGTCCCCAGAGCTGACCACAGAGCAGCATGTGTGTTATACGGTGCTGGGACTAGGCTCAAATGCTGGCTGGGGAGCTGAGTATTTGGCATCTGAGAGGTGTCCTCATCTCATGCACAACAATGATGGTGGGCTGAGACCACTGCAGGAGCTGAGGGTGGGCCTGCATTTGCTGTAGCTTCACAAGTCTTGGTCTTGCATGAGCCGAAGCCCCAGCAGCTTCCCCTGGAAGAGCAGGGCCAGGGAGAAATGCACAGAACTTGTGATAATGAGAAGTGCAACTGAAAGTTTAGACCTTCTTGTTTTTGTGGCACCTAGCAGAAGATTGTAAAATGGCCAGACACTCATTTTATTGGTTTATGAGAGACTTAATGAGTCCAAGGATGGTGGACCTGTGCTGTGTTACTGAACATTAAACAACCATTGGTGCTGATGTTGCTGGGTGGTGTTTAAAAGGGAGGTTTGTTAGTTTGTTCTCCAGTGCCTTTACTCTGATGAGTAGCTGTGCTTTCTTTAAAGACTTCCTCTTTCAATTTATTTTTGGAAACAATTTTATACGTTCAAGGACAATATAGCTGTCCTAGTATTATATATGCTGTCTAATGAAATTAGTATTTCATTTGCCCTAGGGCAACCTTTGGAAATAAGACAATAGCCTCAGTTGTTTATTTCCCTGAGAGATGTTAATCATTAACTCTGAAAAGAAAAGCAATTCTTCTACCTGTACTACATACATAAACTTTCAGAGCTCTTTGCAACAGCAAGATATCTTTGGGTAATATACGGCTTGCCAAAAGCGAAGTTACATTACTGTGCAGATAGATTTGGCTGCTGAAGAACTACTTCTTCAGCCTAAGAACTTAGTGCTGCCAGCTGGCAGCAATGATCATATATGTAAAACCTTAAGCTGAGCCAGAAAAACCTGAGTTCAAATCTCTTGCCAGGGATTGTAGGATAGAATGATTAACCTGATTTTATATTTTTGGATAACTATCAAGTGCCCGAATATTTATAGTAATAAATGTCTTCCATATGTGCTGATACTGCATCCATGGAGTGCAATAATATGATACAGTTATTGTTTTACTTGAAGATGCTAATTATAGCTAATTCTGTAGGCACACGAATTGTGAAACACTGGCCCAATTTCTGCCAGCTCCTGTGAGGTGCATTGACTCTGAGGTGCATGTGAGTGGTGTAGGTCAGCAGAGAGCTCAAGGCAAAACTGGGGGTGCTGGGGATGCTGAGCTCCACTTTCAGAAGTGGTAAAGGCACTTGGCCTTTAAGCACTTAAAGCTGCTGGTGGGCACTTTGCCAGCTTATACCTTTTAATGGGTACTAGCAGGTGTCTGCCTGCATCTCTAAGTGTCAAAATACCACTGAAAACATGGTCTTGGACATCCTACATCTTGCCGTCATGTGGTGCTAGCCCTGTGACCCTGTAAGCCACAGTTGCCAGGGGGCTTTTAGGTTCCTAATCATTCCTGGTGCCTGCCAGAAAGGCACAATAACCCGTGCTTGGAGCAAAGCCTATGCCTGTTGGTCTGACCCTGTGTGGTACTGAGGATGCTCAGCTCCTGCAGAGTTAGTGCTTCCCTAGGGAGGTGGTGGCTTACCAGGTCAGGCTCTTAAACACACCTGAACGCAATGAAACCTCTTCAGTGCATGATCACAGAGCTATTCTCCAGCTGGTTAGAAAAAGCAATGGAGGAACTCTATGAAGGTTGTAATGCAGTAATAAGGCTATAAAAACAGAGAAAGAGGGACTAAACCAATGTTCCAGTAGTTTTGTATTCCCTTGAAATAGAGGTAAGCCCGCCCAGACGTCTTCCTTTTAAATACTAACTACTGCATCTGTTTTAAACCAAAAATAATACCTTTTGATTGGAAATATTTCAATAACATTATTTGTGCATTTTATTGAGGCAGAGGTTGCAATTATTAGAGTCACCAGGAATTCCAGACATTTAAACACAGCCTTTATTTCTCCGGAGTAAACCACATCCCTGTGCAATTATTCTTCTATCTAAATGCCTTCAAACCAAGTCCTAAACCAGACTTGACATTTGCTGGTGGTCCCTCTTACAAATCAGCCCTTGAAACGAACGTGCAGGGCCAGACGAACGCCAGAGGGGTTGGGGCCAGTCCCTGGGGGTGCTATGAGGGAGGCCGAGCTGGCTCGGGGTACGGTGTGCCGCCTGGGGTAGGTCATGTGGCTCTGAGCAAGCTACTGTCAGTCTAGTCAGGTATTGCAGTCTGGGGCTGTGTGTTTGAACTGGGCCCTGCAGACCTTAACAGAATCAGAAGGGTTTGTCTGGTCATGGAAACCACTCCTTCAGCCATGTGATCTCTTTATGGCTTTTATTTCAGCTGGCTTCTCATCAGGAAGCAAACAGAACTGTATCTGTGGCAGAGAAGAGACTTGGCCTCCCCCCAGCAAGCTCTCAGTGTTGCTCCCTAATCTTTTCTGCAAACTTTTCTGGAACTTTAATTAAAAACCTGAGAGTGCTAGGAGATTCAGGCCTTAGGGGCCTCTTGTTTTCTAGCCCCTTGACACCCCCCCCATGGCAGCAATGGGGGGGCAGGGGCTAAGCGCTTGGGTGCTTTCAGTTCCTTGATGCTTCCAGAGCTGTGCAGTAAGAATTTGGGCCTAAAAGTCCTTTAAAATTTTGACATCAGTCAGAACAACAAAATCATGAAGCCAAAGGAGGTGCTCACTTTGAAGCTTAGCTTAGGACAGAGAGGCGAGGGTTTGTTTAGGAGGTGACTTGAGGCAGGAGTAGGTAGTAAAAGATGACTCTTCCTGGCAAGAGCCTGTGTGTGTGCAGGGGCTTTTGTCTATAGAGCAGACCAGGTTTTGAGTGCCCTGTCAATTAAGGGCAGCAATTCGAAGTGATTCACAGCAGATTACACCAGCCTGTCTCTTGATGGAGCGTGCTCTGGTCCTGTGCCTGCAGGTGCTGCACAGACTGCCAAGCCTGGAGCTAGCCCGCAGTTACGCTGTCAGCCTTGCTTAGATCTAATGCTTTGTGACAAGTGTCTACCTGTAATGTGATAATGGGCTGAAAACCTCTGCAAAATTGATAGGGTGTCTTGCAAAGAAGGAGAAACTTCTAATGTGGTGGGCCTGACTCCTCCTTCCTGAAGGTCCACATGAACTGCAAAGGATCCTTTGCAGCTGGGAGGCCTGATTCCCCTTCTGTCCCTGACAGGGGTGGTCCTGTTGGTGTCTGAGGTTACTGGTCTCCTGCTTTCTCCCAATGTGAGGGGAATCGACCCATTGTATCTTCAGAGACTTTAAATCTGTAGCAAACTCTGAAACCTGAAATACTGTTGACTTCTAACTCCTAGGGCTTCCGGCATCCTCTGCCTTCACTGCTGATGTTCTGGATAAAAGTCTTCTACTTTAGAGATGTTTCCAGAGTTTATACAATGAGTTAATTATATTTAACCCTTGAAGTATAAGCCACAGGTTACAATAACTAACAGGTAGAGCCCTTTAGGTACTCTAGAAGAAATGATGTTTGACATCATCTCACAGAGCCTGCGCAGAAGGGGCGAGATGCTTGCCCGCTCCTTAGTGGTATGATATGGGAATAACTCCAGTGACTTTGTTGCATCACTTTAAAATGACAGCTGGGCCTAAAATTTCCTAATGTAGTCTAAAACCTTCCAAACTTGCTATGCAGGTAAAAGCACAGCTTGGTCTAGTTCCTGGCACAGGGTGCTATGGCAACCAAAATCTGGTTCAGCAGCCAAAGTGTTACAATTTTTAACTGGTGTAACCAGGGGCAGCCACAGTTCCCCTATCCATTTCCAGCTGCCCTGCTTCCATCTCTGCTCAGATGAGCCCAGGGCTTGCTTGAGGTGTTGGCAAGGTAGGCAGCTGCATGGGAACAGGAAAACTGCAGCGCTCTCCTTTTGTATTTTGGTCACGTCTCCCATGTGGCCAGCACAGGTGGGGATGTCCGTTGCAGACAAGCAGCAGACTTCTCGGGGGGCCCCCTTCTGTACAGAAGCAGCAAGTCTGACCCTTGGGGCTTGCTCTCTAGTGTGAGTGGTCCAGCCCCGTCTGGGCTGCAGCCCCTCATCCTTGCATAGGCGGCTGCGAAGCCAGGAGCGTGCCTTTGAGGCCACAGGCTGTGCTCTTGAGATCGAGTCCCCTTCAGAGAGAATATGGATATTTAAACTGAATACAACTCTCCGAATGGCTGTGTGATAACTGTAAGGCCTGAGGCTGCGGCACAAACCCTTCTCTACCAGCTCCCCACCCTCCAGAGTCTAGGCCCCTCTGGTAGCTCTGACCCCTGTGCTGTTCACTGTCACATCTGTGGGCTTATCTTGCTTCTTAAAGAGCCCATAAACCCATTAGCTCTGGGTAAATGATCCCTGGGCTGTCTTTAGAATAATTAAAACCAAAAGGCAAACGGTTATCCTGGACTATCAGCAGCATATCAACAAAACTTGTGTCTTGAAATGTGTGTTCAATTTCTGTTATTAAAAGGCACAGAGCCATATGTGGAACATTATCACGCATCTTTGTGAAATTAGCAGAACTATTTGAACAACCATTTTGTCTCAATCAAAACAGGCCCCTATTATTATTATTTTTTCCATACTGTATAGGAAGGTGAGAGCCTGCAGAGACCAGAAGGGCTCAGGCAGAGTCTCAGTTCTGTAGCCCTAACTTGGTCTGTTTGCTGTGGAGAGGCAGACGCTAGCTTGGAAACACAGGCAATGCTGGTTATACTAGGGAAAGGAGAAGAATGGAGAGTTCTGTGTTGCTTTTAATTCTGAAACCCAGGAGACTGTTCTGGTGTTGTCGAACTGCTTAACTACTCTACTTTGTGTGAGGCTATCCCAGTGCTTACCATACTCAATTCCCGTTACAGTCACTGGAAGTCTTGCCATTGATTTGAGTGGGGAAAAGAAAAAAGGCCAGTGCTGAGTATGCTTTGAAGTACCACCACTTATAGTTAGGAACAGATACTAAAAAATAGTGTCACTTCTGATTGCTTTTGAACTTTCAAAGTAGCATAAGACTCTTTAGAGTCTAGCCCTCTATTTCATAAACTGGCCCACTGGAAATGGCACCAGGAACACCTCGGGGTTTTCTGGAAGAAGAAAAGGAGATGTTTCCTATTTAAAGTGACCAAGAACTGTGGGCAAGGTCAACTTTCAGCCTACAGCAGGTCTGGAAGGAAAACGTGGTGTGAAGCCATGTCATTTAATGGACATTTTAGAAAAAGTAACTATTGATCTGCTTGGCAATGAGTTGGGCAGTTGATACTTGCATGTGAGTCCTTCCTGTGGAGCGAGTGCCTTTACGGCTGGCTTTGCAAGGCATACAGGGGACTTGCTGTTCTTAATGGATGTAGTTTAGGTTGCATGTGTGTGCACACGTGCCTGCCTGTCTGGCTTCCAGGGTGTTGAAAACTGAAGAGATCATCTTTGGATAAGATGGCCACTAAGGAAAATGCCAATGCTTCCTGCCAGGCCTACTTATCAGCTAAATGAATTGAGATAAAGCAAACAAAACTGAAGAATAAACATGAAATCGGTTGATTTAGTCTGCTTAGTCAAATTGAACAACAACATCCCTTGATCGTCAGAGCTGAATCAGCAAATATAAAAAAACCAAAGACAGTCAACCCTGCATTTACAACCCACTTGAGGTTTTCACGCTGACAACCTAGTCGCTAAGTATAAACGGTCCTCCCACTACTGGTTTGTCTGAGTCCTGGGATATATTCTGGGATATGACTGCATCGCTAGCCTTTCAATCATAATGTCCTTTTTTTCTTTTTTTCTTCTTAAATGAACAAATACACTAGAACTTCTTCACTGTGCCAAGTATTTCTGCTAGAAAATATTCTGGAGGCTCATGTAATAATAAACATGTGAAGGATTTCTGATTTGAAAGAGTCTTGTTTATATTCATTTTTTAGCTCCAGAGTAAGATTAACTCTGTTCAGTAACTGCTTAAAACCTAAGCCCATAGGCCTCCAAATGTGCAGTGCCCAGAACAGGCTCTCGGTGCATCTATAACATAAACAATAAGTTTAGAGTACATAACAATGTGTGACATGACCCCTCGTTACCCAGGCTCTGCTCCTTTCATTATTAACATGAAGCAGTGGCTTTTAGCTGCCTTTTTCTGTAAAGCTGTGGATTCCTATTGAAATTTCACCTCTCTTGCTTTTCTAAGAGGATCTTTCATGGATCTTTTCAGTAGCAGCTCACGAGCACCTAGGGCTACGTGGACCAGAGATGAAAATCATGGATAGAGAGAGAGGAAAGCTCTATTTGTGCATTGACACAAATAAATGGAGAGTCATTAATTTTGTCTTGTACATCAGGATTCAGTCTTTCTCTCTAACATGCTATGCAATGGCAAATGTGGAGGATTTAGGATTTCTGCTGTGTGGAAAGGGAACTGAACAAAAATGCTTTCAGAGGTGCTTTCAGAGTTCCTAGTAGATAGCACCTGGAGCTCATACGACATAACAATTCAATAAGCTGTCAACACCCCTCAAAACATGCTAAATTGTCACTGTTAACAAGAGGTTGACGTGGTTTGGGGATGGGAGAGAGCAACAAAGAGCCTCAAAGCCTTTACTTTGTGTTAGCTCTGGAGGCTCAGCAGGAATTAGAAGGGACTTTTGCACATTCCCTTGTATGAAATCTAAATAACTTGTGAAACACAGGAAGCCTTTTGGCCTCACAAAAAGACTGCTTGTGCCCTATGCCCGTAATCTTTTTGCGTTAGAAACAAGAAAGGGAAATGCCCCCTGGGGCTGCTGGAGCTAGCTGCTAGTCTGGCACTGGCATCTTCAGGAAGGTGGCAAGAAGTGGCATAGCGAGTAGTGCTGTTCTGGTTTTCCCCAAGCAAGGCTCAACTTGAACTGGCTGCCATATAGGATCAGCCTTGTCCAGTGCCCTTGTGCCACTATTGGCTATTTATTTCATATGTTTGTGTTTTTTTTTTTTTTTTTTTTTTTACCAGTGAGTGGTGAGCTCCAGCCCCTGTCTTTTCCTGGTCAACTATAAGACACCCCTCCTCCATCCACCCTGTACTGCAACCGCTACTTAATTGGCAATGTTGCAGGGAAGAGCTGGCTGAAGAGAACTTGTATGAAGGGACATCATGCTTGCAGGGTTCTACACTTCCAGCCTTAGAGAAGTATGGGGAGAAGAGTCACCACAGAGATGAGGGAAAATCTGGGGTTAATCTCTGAAGGATACATTTCTACCTTTGTTCTTTTATACGACCTTACTGGGTACCTAGAAAATGGAACTGGGCATACTTTTGCTGTAGAAGGACAAATGGGTTTGGAGAAATAAGGAACATACAAGGAGTATATCTCAAGCAGCTAACAGTACAGTTGAAAAGGAGCTTTTTCATGAGAGCGTCAGCCAGGAAGGGACCAGAGCTCAGACCAAAGGAAGTCGGTCTTATGTCTCCCCTCCCCTTTCCCTAAGTTAGGGAGCGCTCCTGTCGCTGGCCTCTGCAGCTGTTCCAGCTTCTACTGCCTTTTTGTCCATTCCCCGCAAATCTTTTCTGTGCAATGTCAGAATGTCGTAGCCTTGAGTTGTGCAGGTGCCCCTATAGCTTTCTGGCTGAGTTTCAGCAAGTGCACAGATATTTTGGGGGCATGATCTAGGAAGTGATTTTTCTGCGTTTCAGCTTCCCTCACCCCAAATGCAGACGTTGCCGTAGATGACATGATGACGTGTAGCATATTGGCACTACCAAGGTGGGTCGCCCTAGCACGTTTTGCCTAGACGAGGTGAGATTTGCCCTGTGTGCAAACCTAGGAAGAATAAGAACTTTATCAGTCTACTTTATTATAGGATTTATTCCTGAAGTTCAAAATATAGCTTCTGAGACCTGAGGGTAAGGTGTGGAAACATCTCCAGCAGGGATGAGGTTAAGAGACAGAGTCTGATAAGCTTTGGTTTGGCTCTGATTGCAGTGGAGATAGCAGTTTGGAAAAGTGCCCAGTGTGCTGTTGCAAGAGACCTATAATTAGCATGTGACCACTGCTGGTCGCGTAGCAGAGTGTAATAACAATGTGATGAACCTCATCTCTTTTCAGTTGGTGCAGGCCCTTTGTCTTTATTTCTTTATGAAGCTGTGGGTAGCCCTTTAATTAAGGCTCCCAATTACACGTTTGACAGAGATCCTCTAGCCTGGCGAGCTGTAATGTTAAATGCCAATTGATTATAGAGCGTCTCTTCCACTTTGCAGCCATGTGATCCACCCCATATCAGTATTGTACTTAGATATCTTCTGAAACGGTATACGGTTAATGTCTTATTGAATCTACCGCACCCCTGTTAAATTGTTATGCTCTGTGCATAATGGTTCCTAGAGGGCTAGATCTTCTGCTGCGTGTATAGGGGAGTAGAGGTGACTTTTACTGGTACCTCTTGCAAAGGGGATGAATGCTTAAACTTTACCTGGGTACACCAGGGAATCTCAGGCTGACAGATCCTTTGAGGTGCTCTAGCTTGGACTGCTCATTTACACCAGGCTTGTATTCAGCAGGGGTTGGTAACCAGGGCCCTCGCGGGTCTGGACGCATGTTCTGGAAGATACAGTCTTTGTTAGACTAGGTAAGTATCTTCCCCTCGCCAGATACTGCCTCTCACGTGCTTGTAAGCCTTGGATTACAGGCAAGATTTTGTAACTGTTATGGTTGACAAAAAGCTGTTTTCTTATTTAAAAAAAAACAAACAAAAAACTCTTTCTCAAGATTCTTTGGATATAAACTTTTTTCTGTAAAAGGTGTTTGGGAATTTTCTTTCTTAAAAGAAAATGAGGTTTAATTTTTTCCAATATATTAATTTTAAAAGCTTTCAAAATTGTTTCTTTTGGAATTCCTACTTTCCTTTGTCCCCTTCCCACCATTTTTTGCCTATTGCAAAAGACCAAGTTGTAAAGTTTGTCAAAAAGCAGTAATTTGAAGAATTTGAAAGAAATCCAGTTCTATTAAATTCATAGGAGGAGAAACCACAGCCACAGATAAGACTGTCTCTAGTGATGACATTGGAGCAAAACTGGCAGAGAGGAGATCAGGCCATATGAGTTCTGACTCTAGTCTGCTTTCCTGGCAGTCCTTTCTCTGATGTATCTGGACTTCCTGAAGTCCCCAGACTTCCTGAACTGAAAGTTGTACCTAGAGCATTAGGTTTGGCACCTACGAGTGGAATTACCTTTTGTAAGTTTGTTTGACCCCTTCCTGATCTCCATATAGACTACTGTTTTTTGCGACATTCTGTGGCAAAGATTTTCTCAGCCTAGTTCAGTTTGTTTAACTTGCTGGCACAAATTCTTGGTTAAATGAAGAGGTTTTCTCTATCAGACTTGTCCCTAACTGCCTGAAATATATAATCTCTTTTAAGGGAATTAATAATATGTTTAAAAAGGCCTGCTTACTCTGGAGATATTTCTGTGATCTCTTACAAGTGCCCTTTTAATGATATTCATCTTCCTCTCTGCCTCAGCCCCTGGCCATAGCATCAGCTCCAGGCTGTTTGTAGACCAACACGTTCAACTGTACTAATCAGCCTGGGCAGAGAGCCCTGCCAGTGTGGCAGCACTGCTTCAGGTCCCAGTGGCCCTGGATATCTGCCCTGAACTGAGCTGCCTGGTGCTGATGTCCCTCGTACCCATCCTTGCCAAGTGTAACTAGGTGGTGGAGCGTCAGGCCTACGAAGTACTGTGTTCCTCTAACTTGGGTACCTGTATGCTGGTGGGTGCTCACTTGCACTTGTCATTTATAATACAGCCTCCTGGAAGAGCATAGAAAGCTGCTGCGCATTTTACTTATTCCTAACACAGGGAAGTTTGGGGTTCTTCCCACCCAACCTCTGTATGAGGCAGAAGAGCTCTGGAAGTGTTGCTGCTGTACCAATTCACCTCATTTACAATGTATCACAAATACGTTACTGATTTAGAAAGAAAAGATGCATCTAGAAATTATCTCTTCATTTGTGTTTATTAGAAAATTGTGTAAAAATGCACGCTCAATTGCTGCTGAATTGCTATAATTTATTACATTATACCTTGAACAACTGGTAAAAATGTATACATATTAGAGCTGGACCCGAGCTAAACTTCATGTCTGAGGATGCCTATATTCTGTGGGAGTTTAGATATGAATTGAAGGTCTACCCTTAGCATGAAATACTTTGCAATAAAAAACTCCTTTGAAAGAGTTTGGACACAACCAATGGAGTTGAGAGCCCTCTTTGTACACTGAGTTTGTCAGCGCTGTCAGCAATGCACTGGCAAGATTTCTGCCGTCTCATTGCTACTCAGACCTGGATATATTTGTAACTTTGCTCTTAGTTCTTTCATATAATATATTTGGAAGTATTTCACCAGGTATTAACAAGAGAAACATCCTTGCTGAAATACTAGTCACAATGTATTTTTTTTTTCCTTACACTTGTTTGGGGACTTCATTTCATAGGTTTTAATCTTGGGGACTGAACACGTGAGCGAGTTACCAGGAGGAAAACTCATATGTAAATTGTGCTAAAGCGTAAACTGCTTTTACTGCTGTGCATCCATGTAAAGCTGGGAACCCACAGTCATAGCCCTTCCCAATTTAGTTTGGCAAAAAGTTTCCACTGAGCCAGGGGAGCAGCTCGGCTTGCTCAGAACAAGGTGGTCATAGCCAGTTATGGCATGATTTGAGAGAGAGCCCACCGGCTGGGGGACATGTCTGGAGTGCAGTAGCCAATGGCGCAGCTCAGGTGCGGCGGTATTCACCTCCTGCAGCCTTTTTGGTCTGGAGAGGGGATGGGGAAGTGCACAGACTGAGATGGTTAAGCAGGGTAGCAACAAACCATGGAGAGTTTGAGACACCACCTACAACCCTAAGTCTGACTTGCTAATTAGGTCTAGCCCTATCTGCCATGGGAGCAGCAGCCCGCTGTGCAGATGGCTGATGCATCACTGCCCTCCCTCCAGCACAGATAGTCCTGGGTTGCTCTGGGCACAAGACAACTCCTTGGGTGGCTGCTGAACAAAGATATTTCTGTTACAAAAGCAAGTCTCTCCCTCCTATGTCCTTGTGCATCCCCAGAAACCTGAGCCATGGTCGTCTTCAGGGATCTTTTCCAAAGTCCCTGCATCAAATCCTGTTTTAGAGTTTTCTGCTGCCCACTTTCTATGCAGAGATAGGGGGAGGTTGTTATTATGTTAATCTATATTTTAGACTTGCCTGTTGTCTGTCGGGTGTGTGCAATAGCCCTCAGCAATTCATGGTGTTTTCACTAAAGTCTGAGCACTCCGTGGTTCAGGAGTTTCCTGAAGTCCACCGCATGTCACAAGCTGACTAGAGGACAAGTTCCCTGAAATGCTGGTTTGCACAGCTGTAGTCCTCACAAAGTCAAGGTTTGCAGCTACCATTTCTTCAATAACTTGTTTTGATTTCTGTTCGTGGACAGCTGTGTTTGTGTGGGGACCTGTCCTGCTCTCGCTGGGCTCCACAGGCTCCTGGGGGGGCCAACGAACATGCTCCTCTGCTTCGTGCACCAGTTGGCCTCAGACCCCCATCTGGCAAAATAGGTCCTTTTAATGTGATTTCAAACTGAGGGTCACAAGCATACTTCCCAAGCAATTTGCCCATATTAACTTGCAGTTTAGACTTTCATTCTTCAACGTGAACGTTGGCATATTTACAGTCTTCTAAGGGAGAAAAATGCAGTTTAATAGAACTTGCTAAATAGAGCAAATGAGGCTGCAATACACCGTCTCTCTGTTATATATTAATCTGATGTTATTAAGTGTTAACTTAACAATGTATTGTATGGAGTGCTAAAAGAGGCTAGGAAAAGTCTGAGAATCAAACATGTAAACAGCTAAGTTTTTTTTTTAAATTTTATTGGAAACATGAACTGCACTGCAGCTAAATTCTTTGTTTTCATGGCTATTTTAAATTAGACTAGCAAAACTCATTTTAAAAATGTATTGTTTTTAGCACTCTATCAAAAGGTTCAATAGAATAATGTGAATCTATGTCTATATAAAAGGCTTTGTAATTAAAAAAAAAAACTTGATTTACCTTTGGTAGAAAAACTGGGGTTGTCTAAGGTCTGTTTAGGGGAAACATTTAACGCATGCTTCTCAGTGACACTCGTAATACAACCTATTGATATTCAACAGTCTTAAGCACAAGCATAAAGGTAAACATGCGTAGAAATCAGGAATGTTCTCCTGAGCTGGGCCCTGTGGGACTTAAGTGACCAACGTCCATTGAATTTCAAATATTTGGGTATGTGACATCCTTAGTTTTCCAAGGGAGTGCTCAGCTAATATCTGCAGCTAAGCAGACAGCAGAGATGACCCAGTTTTAATGACAAAAGGATCAGCAAAAATCCGTAGGTTGCAGGATGCGACAATGTCATTGATTTACTTGCCATACGGGCCAGACTGCACGTGCGCCTGCGTTCCAGCTCCCAGCGCCGCACCAAGGGTGAGAGCGTAAAGATCCTGGGAAGAGGAGGAGTAAAAGGTATGCTCAGCTCCCTGTCTGCACAAAAGCAGGGCTGCTTTCTGCTTCTTTTGGGTAACTAAAGGTTGCTGTCAGGTCTCCTGGCAGTCATCTAAGAACTGCTAGCTAGGAATGCTTTTTCCAGCATTGCCTATGGACATACAGAGAGCAGCAAGTATCACAGAGCTTTTGATTATCCCGCAGTACTGGGAAAACATCTTGGTGCCAGTTTCTGTTACCTTTCAACTCTTCTGCGCTCTCTCAGTACTGCAGAGCATTGCACGCACAGCTGAGGAGATCCCCCTGTGGCTTTCACTCTAGACCAAAGCCTGTGCACTGAGTGCAGCTCCCCGCTTCAGGAGGGGGGGATTGTCTGCTCCAGCATGGGCAGGCATTCCCTTAGCAGCTGCCATCTTAGCTTCCTGGTCAGAGTCAAGGATGTTGCCTTGGGAGCTTTAAACTTTCAGCTTGTGCTTTAGCATGTTTCACAGAGCCTCTTTCAAACTCAAATGAGATGTTTGATTTAAGCTGATGAAGTGGTGCTGGGGACTCTGTCCCCCAGGCAGTGCTGCCTGACAGAAGCTTGGGGGTTAGCCAGTCCCAGGGGACCTCTAAATCCTTGCCCTTCTCTTGACAGGCCACTTGTATGTCAGCAGATGGCAATGAACTGGATGGAGGTGTGTGTGTATTTTTTTTTTTTCTTTCCTCCCAAGGATAATGGACTGTTTCTTCCTTTTCCACTCTTCCAGGCCTCTGTTTATTCCCAGTAAAATGTTATAGCAGCCACAGAGCAGGCAGCTCATGGGGCTGCCAGAGACTTTTGGGCAAATGCCAGGCTTGCCTAGGCCCAACAGCTTGCAGAAACTCCCTGAGGAGTGAAGCTTGGTAGTAGCAACAGTGGGATTGCAGGGGCATTAGTCCTGCCCACAGCCCTGGAATTGCCCTTCTGCTTCACCTAAGCTTTAGCAGCAGTTGCACAAGTGAGTCCCATCTGCTGCTGAGCCAGGTTAAGAGGTCTGTCCTCTTTGCTGCCCCTCACTTGCACACAACTGCTCGTTCCCGTGCCTCTGCTCCAGCCTTCCCCTCTCCCACTCACGTACCTGAAGGTTGCTGCCTTCTCAGTGGGCAGATGGTGCTGTTCAGTAACCTATATTTGTGGAATGATCTAAGTTAAACCCACACGTTCATCTCTTTCATATCTATATATACATATATGCGTGTATATGGCTGGGGTTAAGGCAGAAGCTCTGAACCTGAACGTGCAGCTGACTGGGCAATAACGCACAACCATGACCTTGGCAAAATGCTATATGACTCTTTCTTTTTTGTTTTAGTGTGGGTTGGTCTGGTGAAACACGTTCCAGAATTGGCTAAACGCTGGAAGTATTTTGTATGGGCAATTGGGTGAGCTTAAAGCCTTGTTGTGGCAAGCGTTTTAGAAGGATGATGGTGCCAGGGGTGGCTCATGTGCTTCTTCTGGATGCGCTGTCCTGAGTTGTCTCTGTGAAGGGGTATTGCTCCTCTGTGCACTGTTATGGCAGCAGCTCCAGCATGCCCTCAAAAAGCAGATTCCAGGGGGAGTAGAAAACTGGTGGGTACCAAGAGGCAGAGAGCAATTGCCCTCTCTCCCTGGGGGAGGAAATTGAAAAAGACCTTAAACCAAATGTCTTAAGGGTTGCAGATGGGACAAGACAATATAGAACGAAATGTCCCTGTCCTTTCCTCGCCTTTCTGGGAATACTTCAAAAGGAATGAAATGGGCAATCAGTAAATGATTCAGCAAAATACATTCTTGATTTATCAGCAAAATCAAATGAAATTACTCAAACTATTTAGGGATTAGGAGCATTGCAAAGCTCTGTAACTCTTCCCTGAGGGAAGTACACCCACAGTTCTTATTTACCAGAGCACTAAAATACTATTTCTCTCAGCAGGCGACTGTGGGACTTCTCAGGCAGTGCTGGGTTCCCTTTAGGAGGATCAGAGACTTGCACCAAAGACACTCCTGTGGGCTGTATTTGATAATATGGATAAGGCCAATGTTTCCAAGGTTGTGCTAAAGAAAGAGCCAAGAAGATGGCAGTAACTGGCTCCCCAAATAATATCTAGGGACTTGTTGCTGCAGTGTTTCCCCACAGACCTGCTTGCAGGGTTCCCAGAGAGGTTAGACTTTATCAAATGTTAGAAACAACAGGATTTTTTGTCCTGTGTTTCTTTGAGGTTGAGACTGTCTCTCCCTCAGTGTTGCTGTAACATATAGTTTGAGGTTGAGAAACGCTCTTAAGACTTCCCTGTTCACATACCGTATTATATCGCAAAGAAGCCATTTAAGTAACAAGCTCTGCGATGCCTTCCCCCTGCACTGAGGAAGGATGTGGAAGTGTAACAACTCCCAGCTCAGGCCTGGGCCTGGACCCTCCAGCGGGAGCTTGCAGGCAAAGCAACCATGCATATCCTCACCATCAAACAAGAGCTTTCCTGGAGCCAAGCTATTATTCATCTCAGTGTACAGACCCTTCATTGGGGTTTGCTCACTCCTGCCTTAGCCACAGCAAGTAAAACTGTGCGGTAAGCAAAGGGCAGGCATTCAAAAGGCTCTTTGGGGACTCGCAAAGACTGAAGGAGTCAAAAGTTGAAATATCTGTGATTGGCTGGGGAATACTTTTATTGCCTGATGCACCATTGCCCCTTTAATTCTCCTTTCAGTTCCTGAAGTTGGCTCTAACACTGGTGGAAGAAAATATGTGAAGGCACTGGTAAATGTGACTGTAGCAATATTCTGTGGGAGGGGGGAGGGTGTTTTTTTCTTTTTTTCTTTTTTTTTTGAAGAGGAGCAGCAAGACACAGTGGAGCTGTGTTTTAGTGACTCGTGCCCTTCTTCTCAGTGCTAGAACAGATTTACATGCTCTTAGGCAATAACCTAAATATTTTTAAATGTTTCTCTCCTGATAGTGTGTGCAAAAGCCTTTGCTGGGCTAGGGGGGAGGGAAATAATTAAAACAAGTATTTCCCTATTTTTATTCCCCGCTACTTTCCACACATCGGAAGGCAATTTTCCACCCTCCTCGGCTCTCTCCAAGGGATATATAGAAAGGTTTTGTTGAGAGATGCTTGGAACAAAATCCAGAATTCAGAACATCCTGAGCTTTGCGGTTGTTCCAAGTCAAACCCAAGCAGAGCAGCTGGAGTCTACCTTTGCTTCCCCCCACAGCTGGTGTTCGTTCCTTCTTAGTGAAGTGTCCTGGGAGGCGGGGGAGGTAGAAGTCCTTGCCTAGATATAATGTCCTGTTTTTGAATTGGGCAAGGGGAGCAATACAAAAACCTTTTCTGGCCTAAACTATAAGATTGGGTGCAATTGCTTACTTTTTCATAAAATCCTATCAATCCTTCTTTTGGATAAATGAGCAAAGTGAGCATTGGCAGCAAAATTCTGAACTGGTATGAATAAAAGCAAGGTACTGTAGCAAATGGGCCAGTGCGCTCTTCCAGCCACTTCTTTGCCCAATCACTGAAGTTTCTTCTTTGTTGTAGGACCCCCAAACTCTGTCAGTGCAACTGATGGATGTGAGAAGGTAATAAATACTGTGCCTCATGGCTGCAGCGAGTGCTAAGTTGCTTCAGGATGGGGTCCTCAACAGGCCTGCTAGACAGCGCAGCCATGTGCTGCACCTCGCTCCTCTGCTTCTCAACCTTGCCAAGTGGCTAAAGCCAGCTGACCAATTAAAGAATTTGCCAGCTGGTTCCATCTAGCAAAAGGCTGGAAGAATATGGTGGCTGTTTCATGGGGTTTGCAGTCCTCTTGCACCAAGCAAGGCCAGGTTCTCCTCTTGTATCATGTTGTGTGCATGCAATGTCCGTGGAGTTAATCCCACCCTACAGTGATGCTGGAAAACTCTGACCTTGACAACTAATTTCCAGTTGAAATCCTGCAAGAAGAATGGTTGGCTAGTTTGGTTTTTCTGCCCGTGCTTAAGTGCATTTTGCTTTCATTATGGGGTGTCAAATTGTTAATATTTATGGAGTATACAAAAGAATGAAAATTCTGTTTCGTGTTCAATCTGACATCTTTTGGCACCACAACCCTCTAGTCATGGTAGCAGTTCTGTTTCAATTCGGCAGTGTTCTTTCGAGACGAAGTCCTTTAAAGCGTGGTTTGGCTCTGAGGAGGGATTCTATGCAAATGGTACTCAGGGGGTCTGTCTTTATTGTCTCAAATATTAATAATTTCCAGATCAAATGCAATTTGCCTTAGAGAAATGGGTTTATTTTCATATTCTTTCTTCCTGTTCTGTCAACTGGGTAAATGTATCCTAGTGCTTTTAAAGTCAACCTGCCTTTCTTTCCTTGGCAAATATCCTGCACTGTGAGATTCTGCGGACTTTGTCCTGCTCTGTTACCCCTTCAGCTGTGCAACCAAGTAGGATGGGGAGTGTGGCCTCCCTGGGCCTGCACGGAGCCACAGCTTGGCCTGGGTTGGCATGGTTATTAAGGGTGTGCAGTTACAAGTGTGGCATAGGAGGGTAGTAACCAGTTTCTCTCTAGACTATCCTTGTCTCTGCAGGGGCAAAACGAACATAAAGGTTTGAGTGGTAAAAAAGTCTTGTGTAGAAGTCAAAAGAAGCAAAAAGGGGCTCCTGAGAGCCATACCAGGGACCTGTGCTTCTCCAAGCAGGTGCACTCAATCTCCTGGGCCACATCTGTGGAGACACAGGCTGCTGCTCTGCCGCAAGCCTGCAGTGGGACAGTGCTCTGCCTTGGTCTTGGAAAGCTGTGCTTGCCCATATGCTGGCCTTCATCCAGATCTGCTCAGCTCAATTCAAACCTATAAGGTTGTTGCAAAGGATCACTGGGTGATGGGGTCATCGTTGGCATCGTGCTGAAATGTTTAGCCTTGGAGGCTTTCTCTGCAGTCTGAGCAGCGCAACCATGTATGTTGACATGGGTGAAGTGATACTGCTTTGAAGGCTCTTGGCTCAATGTAGCTTGCTCTTAAGGAGACAAGGAAGAAGGTGCAAGCCGCCTTCATACCACTGTAACTATGTGCATGCTATGGCTTGACAGCAAAAATAATAAAAGAATAAAAAAGAACAAAATCCTCCACAAAGCTGGGTGGAGAGAGATTATTAGTGAAAGGGACGTTTAGTTGTTAAAACTTCCCGTTGCTCTTCACGAAGTTAAAGAGCATTGAATTATAAGAACTGTGTACCTGCATGTAAAGATACAGCACATGTGTTCAGTGAACGTGTGTTTGCATACTATCTACCTGCTTATAAGCACATATCATTTGTAATGCATGCCTTGCATGCAGAGCTGATACTGAAATGTAGCAAGGATGCAACAGGAAGAAAAGTTTTTACAAGACTGTTAAGTATTTTGTAAAAGCAAATGTAACTCGAAATCACAGTTGCTTGGAAAGCCTTGTCCCAACAAGTGCATTATATTTCATTCATTATTTGGTATATTAGTGTAGACATACATTGCATATCCATAAGTCTCTGCACACAAAATATTCATTTAGACCAAATCTGTTCTTTCCTGGAATAAAACCTTTTAGGATAGAATGATAACCCCATACGGGTATACGCTAGGTAGTTTCAACTTCTTATTTGTTCATTTCTTTTATAGTTTATTGCTGCAGTATATTCTATTATTGATCAGATACTCTACTACCGAATAGATTTATATGTGGGGATATGTGTATGAGAAAAGAAATTCATATATAAGTAGCAGGATATAGCCAAAAATACAAAGAAATAGCGACCTTTGTGCTAGGTCATCAGTCACTTAGATAACCACTTGTTACTGCCAGTGACCCTGTAAGCACAGATGTTAATGCTGCACGTTCTCCGTAGAGTACACTTCATGACACACTCCATGCTAGCATTTAATGCACTCTACACCAGCTGAGTGGGATGTAACATAAAAGTTAATTTGCAAACTTTCACATTTTCTGGCATATTTCAAAGTCCATCTAGACACTTTAGCTGGGGTTACGGTGCCAATGGATTGTGCCCTTTGATCCAGAGGAATCCAAGCTTAGCTTCTGCTGTCCTTGCCTCCTGCCGTGGTCTGTGTGACCTGATGAGCTCTCTGACAGCGGCTGTGCCCAATGTCCAGGGAACGGGAAACTGTATCTTGGCTTAGTTTGATGGAAGCAGCCTGTCATGAAGCTTGGGCTGAAATGTTCTGCTTTGAGACAGTTTTATCATCTCTCCTTATTTTAGTGACTCTGAAAGAGCAGCTTGGATAGGCTCGTCCTACAACACAGAGGCAGGATGCCTCTTTAGCCACAAAATGGAAGTAACAAGAATTTGGGAGTGGGGGGAGAGGGGGAAGGCATTGTCCTTGCAGCCTCTCTTCTGCTTCCTTGTGTTTGATACAGAAAACACCTGTAAGTGTGACCAACGCTCAGTTTGCTGCATGAGACTAGTTATAGTTCCAAGGAGCTTAGGGGACGCTTTATGAGCTATTAAGTAACTCATTAACTAGGAGGCTGCGTGCTTGACATTAAAGAACCAGGTAGGCCGTCAGGGGATGTCTTCTGACACAACGCGCCACAGTTTACAGATGCAGTAAACGAACGTTCACCTAATGGTGCAATAATAATGTCTTCTCTCTCCCCACTCTTCCTATAGACAGCCTGTCTTGAAATGGCAAAGCCACAGTTTGACTTTGCTGCTGGACCTGTCCTAGAAAGAATACTTGTTTTTTGTAGTGCTGATATTATTACTAGATATTTTGGGGGAAATCAGAAAATACAGGTGTTAGAAAAGGGAAAGTTCTGCAATCACAACTCTTTTTTTTCATAGTCTTAATCATTAGTTTTGAACATGTGAGCTAATTCTGTTTGTGGTGGCGACTGCTCTTGGTTTATACCTTTACCCTGAAGTTCTTGGGTCAGCTGGAGAATTTGTTACTGCTGTAATCCTACACTACCCACCTTCTAGTAGCTCTGCATCTTCCAGGCATGAGTACAGTGTAGGGAAGAGCTATTGCAGGTAGGTTGTATTTACAGAGAAATTGAGGCACAGAGTGCCTTGGGCTTTTCTGTGCTGTGGCTGAAGGAAAGCTGGCAGCGTGGGTGTACATACCCTTATTAACTATAGCTTCTTAGCACAGTTAACACCAGCAGTAAAACTTGGCAGCACAGATAGCAGCAGAGTAACCTGCATACAGCCTTTTCTTCCTCTTCTCCTAAGGAGAAGTCCTGTCAGCTGGATTGGAGCTGTTAGGGGGTAAGCTGTTGCTTACCTAGTAAAGACTCTTGATTTCCTGCTCAGTTGTCTTCAATCCAGGGAGCTGGCAGAAATATCAGTAGCATCTGCTTTACCTCTTCTCTTTTCCGTTTGCCAGGTTAGGGAACTTTATTCAAGAGGAATATTTGTCACTTGTATACAAAAGCTGAAAAAGCCTGGTGTGAAAAAGGGCACAACGGAGAGGAAGGCAGGGAGTGAGGAAGTGTCAGGGCCCTTGCAGAGCCCTGCATGCAGTAGCACTAACTGACTGAGGAAACAGGGCTGGAGAACATTTCCCCCCACAGTAATATGAGGAGCAACCCCTTTCCCTAGTGGGAGAAGTGACTGGATGCTAAGGAGAGCAGCTATGCAGTCTGCATATTCATGGGGGAAGAAATTCAAAGAGCTTCTCAAAATAACCATGCAGTGGTGCAGGAGAAACATCTGTGTAGTGTGATGTGATGTCGGCTCCTGCAATCTGGGCACGATCAGTGGAGGAAGACAAAGGACATGGAGTGTTTGTGTGGGGAAGCTGACAAAGATCGGGGGTAGGCATCTCGCTTGTATAGCTGCTCCCACGGACCACCGTACTTAGGGGGAGAAAAGTTTAGTTCACTGTTGGAGCACCTTGTTTGGGAGCTATTTCAGCTAGGACCTGGTTCCCTCCTTCCTGCTCCTCGTGCCAGCCCCAATTCCTTTGACATGCCTGGGACATGAGGCTAGCAGGTAATCCACGGGCTACACAACTCCACCGCGTTAAATATGCAGTAGCGTCTGTTTTGCCAGTTGCAAAACTGGGAATGGTGATTCCAAGTTAACTCAGTTTTCCCATCATTGCTAATGAAGCAAATGGGCCATACATGTGTTTTTCAAGGCTGGCAAATTAGTTCAAATGCTACACTTTTTTCCAACTTTATCTCAATTTATTTGTTTCTAACTTCCTAAGCAAGCCTAACAATTGGGATATTTGATGTATTTAGGCACACTTCCTTGTAGCTTGTCATGATTAATAAGAGGTGCAGTTAGAAAGGAAAATAATAACGTGCTATGTCATTTCATGGTCAGTATAGATTGTGGCAGGCAGATTCTTGTGCTAAATTGACATCCTGACTGCTTAAAATCCCTCTGCATCCCCTCTGCTTGTGCGTGACCACTTGTCGTGCTCCAATAAGTCTTGGGTAGCATAGAGAAGTTTGTGCAGTAGGGCAGGTAAAACAGAAGGCAGGTTTTTTTTCCTCTCCTGAATAAAGTTTCACTAGAGACAAAAAGAAGGAGATTAGGGTTTTGAAAGGCAGTTGTCAGTCTTCAGTCAGCGTGCCAAAAGCAGAACCGAGATTCCCAAAAGCATCGTATGTATGCGGTTTGATTAGAAATTCCCTCTAGGGATACTAGTTTTATGGGGTTTCAATACAGTCACAGTCCTTTGGTAATGCTAGAGGAGAAAAGAAGCTGCTCAAATAATCCTGCGAATACTAGGCCGTTAACTACATCTTTTTCAGCCTACTTTGAGTCATAGATTTTCTAATCCAATTGCGATCTTACATATTGTATACTTTATACAATAAAAAAAATAGTTACAAGGTAAAACTACTTATTTTACATTATAATGTTCATAACTCTTCTCTATATAATATATAACGTAATAATACGAAAAATTCTCAAGTCCAGCTCTTGGGGGAAAAAACCAATTTCAGGCCCACCAAAATTGAGAATCTTAAATATTATGAGATTTTAGAGTAAAGACCCTCAGTTTAGGCTCTCTATTTGCCCTCCTGATTTTTGGCTCGTCAGAGTGCATTGGACTTCTCTTTTAAGCATTTTTTCCTCTCTAACTGGGACATCTTACAACTGTGTGGTGTAAAGAAATGCAAGTTAAAACTCTCCCACGGTCACCTTACAGCTAGCTGATGCTATAAGATGCTTAACAAATATTGCAAGACTCCTAAATATTTTGGCAAAACTCCCAGTTGTGTCCAGCTTATGGATGTGCATCAGTTTCTGATTGTATTAAGTATGGGAGGATATTCTGGAGTAGTCCCAGCTCTCTCAGCATCTTCTCGTATGAGAGATGCTAGAGTCCCTTAATCATCTTCCTGGCCCTTTGCCAGCAGGTCCATGTCGCTCTTGCCCTGGGGAGCCCAGAGCAGGACACAGCACTCCAGATGTGGCCTCACCGGCACTGAGCAGAGGGGAAGGATCACCTCCCTCACCCTGCCAACAACACTCTGCCTAATGCAGCCCAGGAGACTGTTAGCCTTTTTTTCTGCTGTGAGGGCACACTGCTAGTTCATGTTCAGCTTGGTGTCCACCAGGACCCCAGGGCCTTTACGGTGAAGCTGCTCACCAGCCGGTTGGCCCCAGGCTGTCCTAGTGCCTGAGGTTATTCCTCCCCAGGGCAGGACTTGGCACTTCTCTTTGTTGAACTGCATGAGGTTCCTGTTGAGGTCCCTCTGAGTGGCAGCACAACCATCTAGTCTATTAACCACTCCTCCCAGTTTTGTATCGTCTGTACTGGGATGCGCTGGCAGGGAGGTGTGGGTGCGGGTGCTGCGCAGGGCACGGGCCCGGCAGGCCCTGGCCGAGTTGGACACTGTGCATGTGCAGGCAGGCTCTGCAGTACGCGCATAATGAGCGTTGCACATCCACGTGCCTTGTACCTAGGGCCGCTGTCACGCATGCGTGTGCTGGCCGTTTCCCCACGGCCTCCAGGCAGCAAGTAGTCTGGCTGGAGCTCCAGTTCCCAGTGTCTCAATATCCCAGTCAAGTGGCCAAGCTTCTCTTTTTCTACACAGCCAGTATTTCTGCCTGGCAAATGAGGCTGGTTACAGCAGGGAGTGGGTGCGGGTTTGAGTGGCAGAGGAAAATGCACTTGGTATTTCAGAAAATGAATTGCTTAAACTTGACTGGAAGGCAAGGAAGAAGAGGAAAATATGATGGGCTCTTAGGAAGGAGAATGTGGCTGGCTTTGCTGACCACTTTTCACATGTTTACTCTGAGTATGCTTCTAGTGCTTCTGATTAAACATCCTTACATGTGTCTGCCATTAAGGTGGAAATGGATACAAAATCCCAGAAGTAATTCCCTCGGCCAAATGATGACAATGAATATATGCATACATATGTATATTCAAATGAATATCATGCTAAAGAAAGGTAGGAGACAGCAGATGTGCAAAAATTTTAAATCTTTTCTTCAGACAGACTTCCTTAATAACGCATTTCTATAGCTGGTGCACAGCAAGAAGCTTCCTACCTCAAGAGCTCAGGCTTGCAAACAGGCACTTCAGCTGCAGAGCAAGTGCAGTGAATGAACTGCAGATTACGTGTACGTCACGCATGTTAGGTCTAACAAACCTCTGAGGTGGCGTATTTCTAGCTGCCACCACACTCTTGGCTCCTGGGCCATGCTGCTGGTGCACCAAAAATGGTGCTTTGAGCGATGTATCTCCCAGGGCGCTTAGCTTTGGTGGGGTTACTTTAAATATTATCTATAAATGTATGTGCCACATGTAAGATGGAGATCACAGACTGATTTGCAGAGGCTGTCCAGCAAGTGGAAGGGAGCAGCAGTATCTTTGGGGACACTCTGACCACTGGGACTTAATAGAAAAAGAATTATTGTGGTCAAGCGCAAGTCTCCCATCTGCCTAGACGTGACGAAAGGCCATTTAGCAGAATTGTGGGTAATTTCTGTGAGGCAGTGACTTTTAGGAATGAATTTTCCTAAGTGCAAGATATGGACAGGAAACAAGAAGAGCAGACCGTGGGAGACGAGACAGAGGCACCTGCAGTGTCTGCTCCCTGTGGCACACTGGGAGGGCTTCTTGGACGTGGAGGAGCACACTGGCTTTTCAGCTGAGGCTGCTCAGAGCTTGGCAGAAAAACAGGCCAAGGCAGAGCCAGCGCTCCCATCATATCCTTTGGTCAGAGCAGTAGTTTGCTGATGCTGCATGGAAAGCTTTCTCTGTGCCCCTGCAAAGATGCTGAACACCGAGAGGTGTGTGAGGAGCAGGCTTTGGTTGGCAGCGCTAAGCCCGTTACCTTCAGCTCTTCTCTTTGCTTGCGATGTGCCGAGCCCTCTGACATAAAAGCGTGACTGCTCCGTGCTGATACTGGCAGCTTCGCTCTGTGCTAACCTGTTCGCTGGGATGTCTCCCAGTCACTCTCACAGGAGCGAGAGGCTGGCGTTGCACCAGTGCTTCCAGTGAGCTCCCCCGAACTTGGAGTGGTGGTGGTGAGGGGCCAGAGTCTCCAGTGGGAGGGATATCTAAATATTTAAGAATTAAAATTCACTTGTTATTGAAATGCAAAATGAAAATCTCAACATCTTATGTGAAACAAATTCAGGGAAATGTTGATTATTTCCCTAGAAATCATTCTCTTAATGTTAGTATAATAATTATATTAAGTATGACCTGCATAGCTACAAAGAGTTAATGTAAACATTTACGATAACTGTTTTGATATTATTGCAAAGGAACATTTAGGCCTTTTTCCCCATTACAGTTTTATCGTAATTGACATGCTTCCCCAAACATTTTGGTGTGGACAAAATGACATTGATTTTTTTTCAGGAAGAACTTTTTTAGTCATAGTTTTTCCAGGTAGCTGTGCCATACAGGGTAGCAGTCAGGCTGACTTTGTCCTTTCCAACACCCAGCAAACAGCTCTTCTGTTGGCTTGCTCCTCTGGAGTAGAGTCTTTGATAATGCTGGGGAGACGTTGCACTCCCGGAGTGGCTGGACTGACTCAGATAGTGCCGCCGGAGAAGTTTGGGACCGCTGAGGAAGAGAAAGGAAAACAAAACTGATGGCCTCACTATGGCAGTCGAACAGCACAGACAGATGACTCCAGAGGCAGCTCCTCACAGGCATTTGTGTGTTTGTCTTTCCAGTGAAATCAATGGGCGTGAGGCCCTAAGTGCCTTCAGGGCTCAGTCCCTTGGTGTTTGCAGCCACAGGGGCTGTGCTGATGTGCTGGGCTAGCCCAGCCGGGCGCGCTGGGGGACCCGGGCTCCATGGGGTTGTAAATCCAACGTGAAAACCCTGGTACTGAACTGAAAATGCCAAAGTGCTGTAAGCTCAGGCTGCCAAGGAACGGTCAGCTCACTGCGCTGAAGCAGCTGCTATAGGAAAAGGTAAAGGAAAAGCTGATTTCTACCTGTTCATGGTGGGTTTAATCGTTTTCCACTCTGTGCAGAGGCAAAGCCTTTCCTACTGCTTTTGCTGTCTGTGTGGTGGAATAAACATCTGCTGGGCCAGTTCTAATTTGCAAGTGAGGGCAGTTACTCATGGCACAGGTGTGTTGTCCTCTGAAAGATTTTATTTCTCTCAAATGTGGACGTGTTTGCAAATAATTTGAGGCACTGCTATTTTATAGCCTTACATTCTACGGAGGATAATTACTGAGGTTTTTTTTTTTTTTTTTAACCTTACTGTATCTTTATTTTATTCACCAGAAGAAAACTCACCCACTTATGCCCCTCCCTTCTGTGAAATAAAAACTCTCTTTGAAGTGGGAATGTTAGTCACAATAAGTTTATTGTTAAAGTAAATTAGCACTGAATGAGAACACAGTGTATGTTTATGAGCCAATACATTTTGGAGAATGACCCATTAAATTCCAGTAGTTTGGCTCCTGGTCTTTGTGTCTTTGTCATTCGCAGCTGGCTTGTGTGAAGGTTTGATAAGAATCAGTGGGAGAATAAGCTGACCATCTCCTGCAAACAAAACACTTTTTTTGACCTTTCTGTCTGCAAAATACAGAACCTTTAGGGATCTGTTTCCTTTCATCACAAGCTGCATCTGCAGATGATTAGAAACATACCTGCAAGTCCCAGGATGTTCAGATCCAAAGTCTTGGAAGTTCAGTTCTGCATCAAACCCTTTGAAGTTCATTCCCATCTCTGCAAATGACTGATGGAAATGACTGAGCATCTGAAACTTGTTAAGAACCTAATGCAAGAACCTCCATTTACTTTAGTGGCCTTTGGATCAGGCCCTCACAGCAACCCCTCCCAAAATAAGAGAGATGAATTTTCTATGTCAATTTTGTTCCATTATTGATTAGTAGGAATCTGAAGTGGTCAGGGAAAATCTGCTAAGAATTTTCTTTACCTATGTTTATTTCAATAGTTTTTAATAGCAGCCTGACACAGTGCTCTGCTTAAAACAAAGTGAGATTAACAGAGAATGTTGTGGGCTTTGAAATGCCAAAGGAACCTGAGGTCCTTGAAATTTGGGCCAGGCTCCAGGGCTGATTTACTTACTTAGCCATTTTCTGGGTCCTGAGGCTCATCCAATTTGATTCTTCCTGTTCTCAAGCACATGGTAGCAAGTTTGCCGGGATGGTGGGGATGGGGAATGTTGTTGCCAGATTCACACTTATTGGCCTACACTCCTTGTTTTGGGGGTGGTTTTAAATTGTGCTATTGGTGCATAGCACTCAGCAGAGCTGTATATGGGGAAATCGCCTTACCGTAGCACTTTCCTGAGAGGCACTGCATGGCCACAGTTATTCCTGTATCAGCCTAGTTCCCCGTGTTCTCTGTGGGGGACTTCAGCAAATTCTCCCTGCTCACCAAATCTGGCTCAAGGGTGAGCAGTGCTTGGGGTTTGCTGACCTGCCTTAGAGTACTGGCATGCACAGAGCAACGGCAAGATCCAATGAGCTCAGAGGTGTCTTAACATGGCCTTGTGTGTTTTTGCAGTGAAAGTTATGGAGTTCAGGAAAAATGGTCTTTTTTTTTTTTTTTACCACTTTTCTTTCTGTTGGCTATTTAAAGCAAATGGAAAAATTGGAGAGAATGTCTCTCCCTGACAATTAATGTGGTTATTTGCCAAACTGGAGGCATTTCTACCTGTGCAGTCTCTCTTGGTAGCGCCGTTACACACAGGATGGAAGAAATCTGGCTTTGCCCATCAGTCCTTTGGTTGATGTGCCTGTAGAAAGAACAGCTTTCTAATTTTAAACAAGTTTTTCTGACCTGGCACCTTGGAGATGAGGTGAACGTGGAGTCCTTTAAAATCAAACTGCAAATTCATGTGGGAGAGTAGAAGGATACATTGATCTTGACTGAAGAAATACCTTCTCATTTCTTATGTCTGAAGAAAACAAATCTTTTGAAGTGAAATATTGACCCACTGAGGTTAATGGTGAAGTTAACTTCTAGAAATAGTACATGTGACTCTCCGCTTGGGCTAGGAAAGTGTCAGGCCACCTGGTGTGCTGGTTCCCTGCAGAGTCCCTTGCCCCAGCACTGGGGGGCGCCCTGGAAGCAGCAAGCCCAAGATCTGGGATGTGGGGCTGGAGGGCGTCAACCAATCTTCCTTGGGCCCTGGCATCTCCTAATGGTTGCAATAGCCAGTGGCAACTGGCAGACATTGCTGCAGCTCTCAGGTTGCTCTAGTGAGCACAGGAAAACCTATGCAGTGAAATATTTCATGCTCTAGGAACTAAAGTGCTAAATTCAATCCACTTGGGAACACAAGGCCAAGTAAAGCATTAACGCTAGAACTAAGACAAACAAATTCAGGAATAACTAATATTGTTGACTTTGCTTGCACAAAGTGTCACTTTCTTTGAGCTTTTATTCTCTCACCCCAAAAGCAGGTTTAAGGGCAAGCACAAATATTAGTCATCTTTCTCCTATTAATTATTGTTAAAGATTTAAGGGATCATAGACTTTGAAGTTAATGCCCCATTCAATGTGGGAAAAGGCAAAACTGTGCATCCCTGGTGGAGGTGTTCTTTCTGGCTGGCTGGCTGATCACAGACCAACTGTCCTGCCTTGCAACATCAGCAGCACATTGCTTTACATGAGGGCAGTAATCACAAGATGGAACAGATTTCCAAAGAAGAGAGCGAGCGAGTGAGAGCGTGCCTGCATGGGTGCACTGCGCACATGTGTATGTGCACCCCTGAAAATGCAGATGACTGAATGCAGTGGTGAGCCTGCTTCTAAATCCTGCTGTTGCAGGCTGGCTTTTTGCAGTAGTGCGAGATTAGATCTTATGCTTATCCTGTACAAAGATCTCTTTCATGTCTCATATGCAAAAGAACTTCTGAAATCTTGGATTAACTGTGAAATAAAAGCTTTGATTTTCTCCAAGCATGGGCAGCTTCACTGGCCTGCTCCATTCTAAAAGCAACTCTCAAAATGGGATTTTAGGGTTCCTGGATCCATGTTTGCCAGTTTCAGGCCTGATCTGCTCACTTTGCGATGGTGAAGATGTGTTTTCTAACCCTCTGTACTCTCCCCGGGATAACAAAGATGAGCAGAGTTCTTCCTTTCTTAGGAGACTGCTCTGTCAGCTATATGATGGCCCTTTGACAGGCCCACACAGACATTATGAAGGATGGACTTTGAGCTAATGGTCAGCTGTTGCAGGGGATATGTGTAGGAGAAAAGGAGCCAAACCTGCTATTTAGATTTTTGAAAGACCTGAAGAACAGTATTTGTGAACTTACTGTGTTTGTTACACGCTGAGTATTGAGAATATAGAGCTGTTGGAAGATAAATGACCTGACTGAAGAGTGGTGTGAATTATTTTTACCTTATCAATTTCATTTGTCCCAAAGTGCGGTTTTGGAGCAGTCAAAGCTAACTTAATTTGGATAAAATTTGATAGTTTTGGCTGAAAGGGTTGTAACATTTCACATTATATCTATGTAGCTATACCTTTATCAAAATAAGCTACTTTACACTTTTTAAAGTGTTTTCGTTTGCAGGCATTTATAGCATATAGCTGGGCACTTTTTCTTCAGCGAAGAAAAAGGTTACAAGGTTACAAACTCAAATTTATGAAATGACATAATTTTTTCAATTCTATCTGGAAAAAAGGATAGACAGAATGTTTTGAAAGAGAAGTTTCCTTTAGTTTGCTTAAGCTGAGATGATTTTTCTGAAAGGGTTAAATAACCATAAACATTTTTTCATCAGGAGGACTCCAAGAATGTCTGCTCCCGTTCATTGTAAAATTGAATTTTTTAATATTTCTGCTCAGCCACTGAACCAAAAACTCCACTGTTTACACAGCTCTGCTTGTAAGAAAAGCCAAGGAAATTACTGCCTAGAAGTGGGATTTGCACCCACATTGTGTGCTTGCCAGGGGAAAGCCCTAATTCCCATACTTCCAGCTACTCTGAGGTGTTTGGCTATCCTTATTTTGGTGATATGTCATACCTTCCCCGGACTTGCTGGAATATTATGAGAAGGAAAAGGAGGAGACTGACTCTGTAGGCTGCTCCCACTTTTCTGTATATGGGAGTCCCTGATACAAATCCTTGCCTTTACTGAAAAAAAATCTTGTTAAAATAAATTTATTTTTTTGCACAACACAATTTGAATTGATACCCCCAAGTCTGTTCTGTGCAGCAACTTTCATCAGAGTGAAGCAGCACTTCTAGCTCCTTTCCGAACTCCTCTGCCTCTTCCGTGACACTGGCAGGCTTGGAAGTGCCTGCTGCTTACGACAGGTGAAAGCCATGAATGCAGAGGGACTTAGAGGCAAATTGCATTGCAATCTGCCATCCACCCGGGAAACCAGAAGGGCGATGGTGCTCTGCCAGCACGTCCTCCTCACGCGCTGTTTAAGGGCAAAGTGGGAGCTGGACTCTCCCAAGGATAGATGCTGAGCTTTAGCACGTTTCAAAAATCAGCTCTTTGAGCAAATGAGAGCCCATCCTGGAGGCAGCCCCAACTACGCAGCAGGGGACCGGGCAGCAGGAGACCATCACCTGGCAGTCAGCAGGTTGAGGCAACGCTGGAGAAAACCACTTGGCACCGGGCAGGTGGACCAGACAGCAGGAGTGCGGCACCATTTGCTCCGCGGCTTGGCATTAATGAGACACCTATTGGAATTCTGCGCACTCTTTAAAGACCTTCTGTGCGGAAAATCGTTACGTTTACTGTAATCCTTTGCAAGTGAAAAACCAAACTGGAATCTTCCCTGCTGTACTGATTTTTGGGCTTCCTGGGAGGCTTTTGGAGGTGTGCAAGTCATGTTACTTTCAGGACAGAGGTGCTGAGAGGTAGACAGCTACTGGAAGCGAAACGCGAACTGGAGAGTCACATGCATGAAGGGGGAAGGGTTCATCTCGCAGGACTGTTATTTGACTTGACAGTCAGGGTTGGGTTTTTCCAAGTGGTTTCCTCTCTGTGTGTGCACACTTTTAAAAGCGCTGTCACAGCGCATGCAGGAGAGAGCTAATGTGCCATGGATGGGAGTGCACAGCAGAGACCACCTCTTAGAAATTTGGCCTGGAGTACTAGGGTTATGTTTTCAAGGAACTTAAATATCCAACATGCTGAGCTCCTCCCAGAAGGCTGGATATAGGATTACTGGTGAAGGGGTAGACTGTAAGCCATCCAGCTTATGTTTAAAATGCTTTTTCTTAGATCACCTAAAAGGTTTTTGATCTCTCAGGGGAGGTTGCACGCATGCATTTGTGGAAGAAGGCTCCGTGAGAGGATAATACCAGCCTCATGTGCTCTTTGGCTTAAGATGTAGCTGGGCAGTGGGGGCAGAAGGGTGCCTTTCACATTTCATAATGCGACCATTTATGGGGACCTCATCGTTTGCTTCCCATGGAGACCTCCACCTCCGCTATGGTTTGAGGCACACCCTTGCACTCCTATCCTGGTGCTTTTCCTATGCTATGGCTTCCATGAGCAGGGAGTGCACTGATCTGCAACCCCTGCTGGTTCAAATTTGCAATTCTGGCCCAGCAGCTGTGGAGTTCAACTGGAGGTCCTCTTGCCCTGCTCCTGGGGAGTCTGTCCTCGGCTGCTGAGGACGAGGAGCTGCCTGCTGACTTATGTGGAGCTTTGCTGACTCACGGCAGCACAGGATACGGCCCTGCAGCCTCAGCCCCTGTGCCTCCCTCTCTCTGACCTATAAACAGAGAGGGACAGGAAAAGGCAGAGAGAAAAAATAGAACTGTTCTTTTGTCAGGGAGCTGGGGATGCCCTACTGCTTTCTGTAGCTGGGAACAAGTGTAGCATCCTCTGTAGTACCAGAGCTAAGAGGCAGCAAGAAAAATGTATAAGCTTGTGCCTAGCATGGTAGGGGGAGGGGAAAACGTCTTTTAAAGTGTAATAGCACCTAGGTTTTATAATCCTGCCCAGCTCAGGCTTGACAATTCTTCCGATAGCCCAAATACTATAAATTTAGTCAAAGATAACAGAACAGATGGGAAAAACATATGGTTTGTAGGTAGTGTGTGGTGGTTGATATTTGTGGTACATTAGGGGAATTTATTTTATTTTCTCTCTTTCCCTGTATAACTTTTTGATACTTTCTTGAGTTCTGCCTGCCTTTAGGTGATCTTAGGGTTTTGCAAATGTCTGGTAGCTTGGCTTTGTTCAACCAAACAGCTGAAGCTGGATCAGATAAAGAGTCCAATCACTTATTTCATCTGTCCCATTAATATCTATGGAGAGCTTGAATGGACAAACAGTCCTGGACTGAAGTTTCCCTTTCCTCAGCTGCTTTACCATAACCACCACCATGTGAATTGGATACCAAGATACCGCAGGAGCCTGTCAGAGGTGCTGGGAGCGTACCTGTGTGGACAGGCCAGCAGGAGATGAGCACAGGATTGTCCCACCAGGCTGGCCTTCCACCCCTACTCAGCAGCGCTCCCGGCGTCTCTGTCGAAGGGCGAACGGGAGAGCCCCGCCAGCGGCACTTGGTGCTGCAGCCCTCCCACACTACTCCCCTTTCAGTTTGGTTTTGAGAGAGCCTGTCAGTTCTGCCGGGGGCTGCTGGAAGAGCACCAGAATATTAACCCCCTGATTCACCTGCCAGTCTGCTCCCCACCAGATTTGTGTGTTAAGCCAGAGCTAGATATAATGATCAGGTTTTTATACAGTGTTCCCAACCAGGCAAGCCAGGGAGGGTTCAAAGTACAAATAAGCAAATACTTGAAGGATTTGTGTATAGGAGAGCTGAGAAAAGATGTATAAGAACACAAGCCGCAGAGCATAGGCTTACAGTGAAGGAGAAGAGACTCTAGGCAGAAGTACAGGAAGAAATAACATGCCCATAACTTTAAGATGCTTGAGGACCCCCCATTTTTCTTCGAAAGGACATTTGACAGCTGGGCTTTCAATGTGGCCATAGTTTGGAGGGAAGGAGTGAGTCTTTGCCATAGTAAATAGAGACAGGATAAAGTCCAGCTTGTGAAAAAAGATAAGGTCAGACTTGAACCAAACTCTGTCTCTGCTCTGATAATTTTCTGTCCCCAAACCCCACCTGAGTGCTGTGAGGCCTGAGTTGAGCTGCTGACTTGCTGGGTCTCTACACTGTGTCTTGAACATGTTCTCCCGGGGGAGCAACCTTGTACTTGGACCCAGAGCTCTTGAGTATGTGTGAGGCTTTGCTTGCTGTCCACTGATCGGCCCTGGTTCACTGCCTGGCAGACTTGCCTTCCTGCATGCCCAGGCACCATACGTGTCTGTGTCCCTTCTCACATTCAGCCCCAGAATTATATGTGGTAATGCTCTCGAGGCACTGCTGACCTAATGCATCATGCTTTGGTAAATTTGTCTGAAAACTGTTTATAGGCTTTTGATCTTAGCTTGAGCTAAGGCTCTCTTTTGTATTATTTCAGAGCCCTCAAATCAGCTTAGTGGTGCATGAGCTGTCACTAGCGATGTGGAGTACGTGAGCACCCTGTTGAAGTGGATGCTGCAGATACTTTCTATTTTGTAAATACTGTAAACACGTTGCCTTGCGGAATACATGGCATAAGGTGCAGGGCACGAAGCTTATCCTGATGAGAAAGCCAAATGTGCCGTGGGGGACCAGCTGCAGGAAGAAGTGGGGAGTTTGGACTGATTCAGCTGGGACAAGTTTGGGCTGATGTTCATGCTGCTGAGAACAGGAGATACCAGATAGCTATATTCTGACCCAAACATTGGAAAATCAAGCTGAAGGTTATTTCTTTAGCTGCATCTGGAAAGAGGCTCTGCAAATTGATAGAAACCAAGGATGTGTTCCTCCAAACCATTTTGGATTTCCATGATAAGTGTGAACTTGATGTGTAGATCTGATCCAGACAACTACTGGGCTCCTGTTGACAAGGATGGGCTTCAGGACTGGCTTGTGGGATTCACTGGGACGAACTCACTGATGTTGATTTATGGGGGTGTAAAAGCTTTCAGGGACAACGGTCAAGTTCCAGGCAGCAGAAGGTGACTGTGAGTTGCTACTGCAAGCACAGCTCAAAGGCTAAGGGAAACTGTAGGAGAAGGATTTTCTTGGCCACACAATTTGGGATTACCAGAATTTGAAGACTTTTAGAATGTGCACATGCTGATCAATGAAGATCCTTAACTCTGGCAACTCCCCCTTGAGGCCAGACTTTAAAATTACAAAACTGTGAGGATCAAAAGAAACTGTTCAAATCGGCTCAAAGCTGCGGTTCCTAGCAGAAGGTCTTGTGAAAGCTCCTCTGTGCCACATGAGCTAGGTAACCTGTAGGTTAGGTCTGCCTGGGCAGCCCAGGAAATGAGGCAGCTGAGTTGTAGGTGAAGGGGACTTTTCACCCTATTGATACCAGTGCAAGCAAAGCAGAAATGAGATCCAGGACTTGGAAACGAGCCTGATTTTTTTGGCGGAGGGTGTATGTTGTGCTGTGTTGCTTGTTCCATCTCTGAGGGCTCACAGAGAGATGCTGTACTTGTGGACAGGTTAACTGTAGCTGAGGAGCTCTGCGAACTTGGCTTTTTGTTTGACTGGAGAATACTTCTGCTTTTACGTGCAACCTTTGTAAAAGCATAGTTTGCTTAAAAAGCTGCACTTCATACCTAGAATACATTCTTAGGAAGAGAGTGCTCTATGGGTCAAAAGTTTAAAAAAAGTGACTCTTGAGTTTCTGATGGTATTTTATGTATATATTTCACCTTAGAAATGTTTCTCTTGGAAGGATGCAGAGACACAGAAATATTCGCTTGGTCTTTAAGTGAGGTGTATTTTTTCAGCTGTAATTGTATCTTTTATTCTTAAACTTACTGTTATAATTAAAAGGATATGACAAGCCTGTGCCTTCCTAAACTCTGACCCAATTAATGTGGTTGGTTGTGCTTGATGTTCTTTCTCCATTTTTGTCTATCTTATCCGAGCTCCTAACTCCCTGGTAGCCAAAATTATTTGTTTGCTCCTAATAGCTTTTCCACCCACTTGCCACACCTAATTAGTGGTTCAACAATGCAGTATTTTAAAATAACCCAGAACCTGATTCTGCTTTGGCTTACACTGACTCTGGCTGTAGCTCCAACAGAGAGAAGGGAATCTGTCTCGATCTATAAACATTATTGCTCTGAAATATTTGGCAGCCACCTTTTTTAACCTTATTGCAGAAATTTCCTTTGCAGGACTATGCAGAATGTCTTCTGCATCTGATAGGGCTCTCAATAAATATTTGGTTCCCTCAGTTTCAGTAAATGCCCCTTGCTGAAAATTTTATAAACAGCCTTATTGGCAAGGGAATGGGACAGATTGGACCAGTGGCCTTTAAAGACCTTTGGCTGGAATCACTGTTGCACTGCATTTGGCTGAAGGGGGGTAGCTGCTTGCACTGGAGTAAGCAGGTAGCAAACGCCATCCTTCTGATACTGAAGCGATTTCCATCTGCTTTGACTGCACATACACCACATGGAGCTGAGCTTGCCATACCTTTCTGGATGCCAGAGAGAAATTCAGGGCTGAGAAGAGATATGTCGGTGTTAAATGATTCTAAGAAAAAAAAGACTAATGCCCCTCGGCTTTGCTGTGGATGACCGATAACACCGTTGGTAATAAGAACTGTAATGAAAGTGTCTGTAGATAGCGGCTTCACAGAGAGCTGTGGACCACAGAGCTCTCGATTCTGCAAACTGTTTTATTAATGAAGGTACCCAGGACCGCAGCCGTCACTGCTGTCCCTGATGTACTTCGACCAGGTCCAACCCTTTCGTGAAAGCCTTCGTTCAGCTGGCCACCTCCCAGAGCTGAGGACTCGTAGGCCAGTTTGCTAGTCCCCTCCACTGGATGCAGTGATCGTGATTAGGTATTAAAAGGGGCTCCACTGTAACAAAAACATGAACTAGTGAATAGAAGGAAAATGTTGACTTTCAACTCCATAGCACTTATAATCTGTTCAAGACCAAAATTGTTATTTATTACTGAAGACTTGTGTTTGTGCTGTACTTTGTATTGTTGCAAAGACAGCCTAATTATGTTTCTGTTTAGATTCTTTTACACTGCTTGTAAAGTGACCTCTTTCCCCTGTCCTTTAAAAAAGGGAAAGGCTGGGAGAGTCTGCTAGCAGATTGAGGCTGTCTCCACCCCCGGGGGAAGGGAGCACCCTGGCCTGCCCCGAGCTCCCACGGACGCCCAGCCAGTGGCTATATTCGCTCTGTATTAGTGGGAGCACGTGCCTGGCCCAAGGTGAGGACGTGCCTTGCTTGCGGACAAACTTGTTCTGGTTCCATTTTGTCCCACGGTACTTTTCCTCCCTGATATTTCCTTGTTCTCATAAATTCATCTCAAGGCTTGAATTTAGCCAAGGGAAAGGGAAGGAGAAAAGGAGAAGCTTATAGAGGTGTGGAAAAGGGGGCTGTCGATGGGCAAGGGTAGCCCCAGGGGAAGCGGAAATGGCTGCACAAAGCAAATTGCACAGATAGGTTTTCATCCAATTAGCCAGTGCAGTGTTTATAGCATTTTAAATGGTGTTTGGAGAGGGTCTAGCTGGGGCATAGGGTAAACTCAGAGAGCCCATGCTTGTGTTCTCTCACAGTCCCTGTACTACTGCTGGACTTGTGTATAAAGTGAATTCAAACAGGGTGTTTCTGTTACCCTAAGGAAGACAAAGGCATAATAAATAGGTCAGTAAAATATCTCTTGAGGAGGAAGTAAAACAGGCAATTTGTGTATGTACATGCCAACGCCCAAAGTGCTCTCGTAAAACAGAAGCAGCAGCTCTTCTCCCAGGCCCTTCCTGGTGTAAATGTGACAGCGGGTGATATCTGCGCCTGGCTTGGCCGCTAATATGGAACAACAGAAGAGCTAAAGCAAAAAACCCCAATACACATGCAAACAAAGAGACAGTGGGAGTTTGACATCTGACTGGAGAAAGGAGGATGTATGAGTAAATATTTGAGGGGAACTATCATTTAGTCTTTTCTTTCAGGGGCTCCAATCTTCCAGCTTTGCTCGAGCCAGGAGGATGGGGCCCGGTGTTTGTCATTAGGACTGCGCACATACGCACATACAGTTCTGTGGATTTTGTACTTCTACGGCTGCTCTTTGATAATATAAGAGAAAAATTAATCCTTTATAGTCCCTGATTATCAGGTTACAGTTTATTAGAGATATAAATGCCAGCAATTTAAATTACTCTGTATTAAGTTGTCCTTGAAAAAATATAATTTGTAACTAAAAGGACAGTGCAAGGAACTCTTTATGAAACAGTAATACCACATTAGCTGGGCAGAGTATTGTATAGATAGAAATTTTAAGCCATTGAGTGTTTTTGGGCAAAGTTTACATGCAGTGATTATCTTTCTTTTTTATGGACCAAAATATTTTATTGCTAGCTATTATGAACTCCACAATCTCTAGGCAGAGATTATAATGGACTAAATGCAGCTCGCTATCAATAATCCTAGTTAATATTTCAGTTCTATTAGCTTACTACACTGATATCATTTGTGGTGGATTGAATGACAATCAAAAGTATGCTACAACAATAATTGCATGAGGTATATATTTATGAAGAATAATTTTGCAGGACCATATATCATGCTGATTTCTGAAAATATTACTCTTCTTCATGTTACAGTTTTCTACTGCCATTTCACTGTGCAAATGACTGTAAAGCAAAAAGGTTAAGGGAGGATGCTCGTATGAAGCTCTGTTGAATGTCGGCTGTAGTTGCTTGCCTGTACTTGGTTGTCTTCCAGATCTCTGGAATTGGGCTCCACCTGTGCCAGAGAAATGTGTAGTCTAGTGGTTCCCATCCTTTCTGGAGCCAAGCTTCATGTTCCAACACTGGCAGTGTCCCATGCTTCCTTGGATCTAGCTCCAACTGGATCAGGGCTTGGAGTCCTCATTTGCCGCTTGCACATGTATGCGCGCACCTGCTTTTTGATGTGAAGTGTTAGCAAGTACAGTTTGGCGCATTAATGCAAAATCTGTCAGAACAGGTTGCCCACCTGAAGTTGGTTTCTTAAATGTAGGGCAACCACATTTCTGCTGCGATTTATATGACTCTGGAAATCCTGTTGCAATTTAGAGGGAGAGGTTATACTGGTCTCCTGCTCTTTCTTTCTCTTCAGACCAGTAACTGGACTGGTTTCTAAACCGCTTCTTTTCTCAGGGCTTCTGTGCCTCAGGCTTCCTTCGCTAAGGAACAGAGAAAGCACAAAGCTGGTTTTCTGCACCCTTAGATGCTCTAATGCGCTTGGGAATCTGCTTGGTCTCTCTCGGATATAGCAAACCTTTCTCAGACAAAACTTGGGATTAATCCATTTCTTTGTTTTTTACTGAAGCTCTTCAGATCGGTTTCCGACCTGGTGCTTTGAACATGTGCTCATCTCCCATTGCTTTACAGTGAGACATATGCAGATGCTTCATGTTCTCTTGAATGGGGATGGTGTCCACAACCAATGCCCAGTTTTGGTGTTTATTACAATTTTTCAAGAATTTCAGTAGGACTCAGTTTTGTTTCTCTGCCTGTAAATTATGCCATTTGTCAGATGTGGTATGTTTAGTATCTAGGAAATCTTTCATGTCTAGTTATTAAAGCTAGTTGTGAGTCAGATGGGCAAAAATTTAAAAAGGTCTCTGACACAGCTTGGAAAATCAGTCTTTTAATTTAAAATAGTTTTTGGTAAGTAGAACTATTTGATAGAAAGTGTCTGCTGGAAATTTTCCATTCACAAATTTTTTACAATGGTAAGTTGCAACTTCTGCCAAATGAAAAAAATGTTGACTTTGCCTAAGTTCTGTAAGTTTATCATTAGAAATATCTAATTGTTTCAGATCAGTATGACCATAATTTGTGTGTTGGCGTTTGTTGAACCAAACTGAAACTGTTATTTTTGCCTTGGTTCATCCTAAATCTGGCTGACTGACCAGATGGAGTAGTAGTCCGTCAGGTGCTTCATACCCCTCCTCTGTGTATTTTAATGGTATGGCTTCCTGGCCAGACTATGCCTCCCATGATGCATCACTGTTTCTCAGCTGTGAGCCTTGCAGCTGAGCTGTCCTGCCATGTCACAGGAACCCGCCAAGCAGTGGGATCAGGAGAGGGGCTGTCTGGTTTAGGAAGCTGGCCCATACAGAGGACGGAGGCTGGGGGCACCCCTCCTCTACCTCTTGTAGCAGCTAAAGCACCAGCAAAGAAGGGCCAGAGAGGCATGAACTGAAGCATAGCTCTTCGGGAAAGTGGAATGTCTTCTTTCAGTAATATTATTGAGGTGCAATATGTTGGTATTTATGACTTCAGCTTTTTCAGTTGTCTTTTTTCCATGAGTATGTCAAACGTTGCATCCTAGTTCCTGACAGAGCAAGTGTTAAGATAGCAGTATTTCTGGTGGCTTTCCATACTCTCTCTGTATGTTTTTGATCTCAGGTATGTTTACACGGTATATTGCAGGCAGGCATGAGCCAAAAAGGAAAAAAAGCCTCAGGACTGCATTAGCATGGCATCAAGCTTGAGCGAATAAAACTAGTTTTTCGACAGGAATTGGAAGCTTGTCTTGTACTGTGCTAGTGTGCTCCTGCAGCTTCTCTTTGGGAGTGAAGCCAGAGCTCTCCTGCGCCACAAGGCAGCAGAAAGGTGCCCAACGTGGAGATCCTACCAGTCTAGTCTCATCGGTACCTGCTCCCCTTGCCGTTTCGGCACTGCAGGTTGTGTCTCTTCTCAGCTGGGAGGAGTTGAGCAAGGTTTGCCCCATCCTACCTTCACCCCCAGGAAGCCACACAGGTAGCAGGCTGCTCTCCAGCCCTCGCCTGGCCTGCGATGCCCACTCTCTTCCACAGCGAGAGGGGCTCGCCTTCTTTGTTAACACGCAGAAGTCCTTGGGGCAGCTTCAGACATACATTTTGCTTTACATAATGGCATACTCCTTCGTCTTTGAACCCAAACACTTTGGGTTGTGCTCTTACTGTTCTTCTCAGATGTATCCTGCTCAAAACCTCTATCCTGAGGATCCCCGCGCGGGAAGGAAAGTGCAGCTTCGCTCTACTGCAGCACGAGGTGCTACGTTGAAGGCCTTCCTCTGGAAAGCAAGGTCAAACTCTGGTTTCTGGGCGGTGCTGACTGGGGAACTGTGATGTGTAGCTGGGCTTTTAGTGGAATAGTGCAAGTAGAAGTTTATGGTCAACTCCTTCCCAGTTTTACTGTAATGTCCGAGGGAGTATGGAAGATACTGCTGAGCAAATCATGGATATTTGGATTTTCTTCACACTTACTTTATTAACATTGCTTTGCTTTGCCAAACTCTGTCTTCATTTGGAACTGTGCTGCAGCAAGGCAAATTATGTTGTATTTGCTTTAGCCCAAAAGAGTACACAAAGCGCTGGAGCTGTCCAAACCCACATCAAAGGTGAATGTACCCTCTGTTGCTCCAGATGAGTCTGTCAAAAAGGATAAGCAATTGCCGCTGCATGGAAAGATACTTAACCTGCCTGCTAATGCAGCAAATTACTTCAGCCCCTCCTGGCTTGGAAAAGTAAACTGAAAAGTACTTGAAAAGTAAACCTGCATAGTATGGGCAAAAGGCAGAGCACGTTCAGATGGAAAACAGCTCCACAGAAAATAGCACAGCACAAAGATGCGAGAGAGACAAATCTTATTCTAAAGTAATTTATTTGGTGGCAGTGCCTTAAAATCTGCAATAAAAAGGGATCCCCTCAAAAGAGAACTCTCTCTTCTGCGCCTTATCCTATGTGGATTAGGAGCAAAACGTGGAGGACTTCCATGTGCTTCACAAAGCAGGAAAAGAGGAACTTGTTTTGCTAAAATCTGTCCCACTGAATTACTGTCAGGCTGAGAACTGGACTTTGCTCAGTTTGTACAGTTAGCCTCAGGCTCCTGTAAATTACTCAGATCTACAAGGATCCCTGAGGATCTCTTAACTTGTGAGTTAGGCTCTACACCCTGTTCCATAAAATGGGAAATTGTGTCTTACTGACAGGGATCTCACTGCAAAGTTCCCTTTCCTCTACCCCTTCTTACAGCAAGAAGGCTGTTTTGAGACTCATAATCATAGGATCTGGTACTTTTCTGAAAAGTGGCTTTCCAACAGGGTAAATAGAATTAATGATGTACTGTAAATGCCATAGATGAAGCCGCATCAGCTATTTAAATTAAAAATTTATATTATTACTTATAAATATCTGTTTTCTTTCTAAAATCACCACCCCAGTTGATGGCTATGGCATTTCCTGCAAATGATGACCAGCTGGGGTTAACAGCCATTCTTTGTACCAGAGGTTATCATCTCTCAGCAGGGTTTTTTTTCCCCTAGGAAATTTCCTGTCTCTAGGTCTGTATTGCTTAAATGATACTACTGCCTTAAATGTCAGCTGGTATACAGGGATGCTCAGTTTTCTCTGAGCACAGGGTGGGAAATTGTCTATCAGTCAGTTTTGTTTCTCATGGAAAATGCACTTTTCACAACATAGATTTGCTTCTGTGTGAGGAATACTGACTTTGGGGATTTTTGGTTTGAAAATGATTTTTCTTTTTAGTTTAATGCTTAGAGCAGAAAACATTGACACAGGATACATTTATTTTCTGTGTGGAAACCCCTCCCAGTTTTGCAACAGGAAAATATTATGTTGTAAAATTGGGTGGAAGAGGGAGATAAGTAAAGCCTAAAGTTTTCTACATAGAAAAAGTCAATTTTTCTGTGGAATGAGATGAAGCATGTATTTTCTTTTTTGTTTGGCTGGACCATTTTTCCTAGTAGAACTGAAACATTTTGCTTTGGGAGAACTTGACCTTCTCTCTGGTGCCTCTGGGAATTCAGGTCACCACGTCACGTGTGTCCAAGGCCCGTGTCCTTCACTGGGGTTCTCCTGCCTGCATGCACCACTTCTGCCACAAATGACCTTCCTTCACTGGTGACATGTTGTGGGAAACTCAGATGAAACAAGTCAGAAAATGACATTTTTTGGCTCCTGGAGCAGCTCATAGCTTGGACTGTTTTATAATGAAATATTTTCACATTTTTGAATGGAGCCATTTCAATGCCATTTATTCCACAAGTATTTTCTATAGGCCAGCTTGCAAAATAAAGACGATTTCTATATGCCAGTGTAGCAAAATAAATGTATAATACTGGCATTTTGCACAGGGCAGAAACGGTGGTTTTGAGCTTTAAGTGAAGTGCCCAGGCTTAGATGATGGAATATATGTGATTCAGCTTCACAGTTCCACTACTGTGGATTTACAGTAATCTAGACTAACTTCATGTACATCCATGGTAGTGTAACTATATTTATTTTCTTTCATGGAGTTGTCTAGATTTACACCAGTGCAAATGAGAACAGTATTTGGCCCTTTAATATCTATCTCCAGATAATAAAAGTCATATGAGGCTTTCACTAAGTATTTGGCAAACCTACTAAAACAAGCCCAACAAACTACACAGGACGTAGATTAATTTCCTCTACCAGCATCTGGGTTCAACATTATAATTAGCAGCAGATCTTCTTGTGATATGCCAAACAAAGATGTTTATGTCAAAAAGCTATTTCTTTGGAAAAAAAAGGGGGTAGGGGGCTTAAATTAATTGAATACCATGAAATCAGTCCACATTGCTAGCCTTGGTGATAAGCAGTTACTGCCAGCGGTGTTTACAGATGGCAGCTAGCAAAATTTTCAGTTACATTACTCAGCTGAGTTCATTATTTCATTAGGCGTCTCTCTACGTTTGGGGGAGGGCGGGTTAAAATCTCTCTCTTCACTTTCTTACCTCTCCTAATGGTTGCTCTTCCCACTTGAAGCTTCTCTTTTGATCCCTTGACATATGAATTGCACTCATTCACTTGGACTTTCCCAGGATTTGGCTTTAAGTCAGCTCTGCATGTTGAATGCACCTCATGCTTGTGACAAGCAGCGCTCAGAAAAGTTGGCATGGGAGCTTCCTCAAACAACTGCCAAAGTATTCATATCCAAAGCCCATTGAAGTCGCTGCATCTCCTGAACTGCCAAAGCTGGGTTGTATATATTAGGAGGACAAAGTTCCTGTTGGTATTTTGGAACACGGAGATTCCAGTTGTTGCCAGGAACCTGGGGAGGGAAACAAATAATGAATTGTTCTGATCTCTGAAAATTTTTCAGTTGAGTTCAGTGCTAGAAATGCATACAGATATGTGTATGGGCTTCATAAAGGAAACTTAGATCTTTGTGAGAGCTACACAATCGCTCTGTAACAAAAAGAGACCTGGAAAGAGTTAATTTAATGTGGAGTAATTCTATGAATTTCTAGAAAGACGGAATGAAATCACCATCCAAAATGATCAAGAGTAGTCAGAAGACAGATTTGGCAGCTGTTCTAGATTGTTTTACCACAAAATGACCTTGGGTCTATAGCTTTGTGAAATGTCACTGTATTGTTTGAACCTTCAGTCTCTGTGCTAGAGGGCTGTATCTCTGTCAATGGCAAAGGATGCTTTCACTCATTTATAACCTAGAGATATTAGACATCATAAAAAGTTCAATATACCAGTGTGATGATAATATATCTCTTGTCTGCACTGCAAACTTCCCAGCTAGCATTCCAGGATTATTTGTCAGGCAGTAATTAGAATGATGCATTTTAAATCTTCTGAAATGGTGCCAGGAAAAGAATTGCTTTCCATTTTGAACAGTGTTAGCGGTGCAGCTGGAAATGCTGCTTAATGAAAATACTTTTAAGCATCTCTCGGTCTGCATTTGGTCCCAACCTGCCCAAGGAATGCAGGCAATTTCTTGTGTTCCCTTTGCTGGGTTGCAGAAGAATTACTTAACAAGCTGTCAATGCTGATTACACATATGGAAGAGTCCAGGTTGTAATGCCACAGAACCGTACAGCAAAGAGCTGAAAATGGTATCCAGTGTTCATGGCAATTTGTAATCTTGCCTAATCATTGGGGTGGAGCACCTTCCTCTGCATCTGCTGTGACCTCCCTGAAAGCCCCCATAGATGGACTGGAGCCCCAGTTTTGAATTCCAGATTAGAGAACAGCCAGACTGACCAGGATGTTTTTCACCAGGATTTTAGTTCACCCCAATAAAAGTCAAGAAGTGTAATTTTAGATCTGTGATTTCTGAGTATCAGTGCAGAGATATGACCATGAGATTGGTAGGCTTGTCTGGATTCAAACTATGGCAGGATAGGAATGAATATCTAGTACTAAAGTTTCATCTAAAATTTAGAAAGGTAGATTCCAAAACAACATTTACTGGACTTTTCATGAAGTTCTTTAGTAGTCATTTATGATCAAAACCGCCATGTCTACAATGAAAGAAAACTTAATATTTCATTTGTTTATGTCTTAAATTCAGGAATGAAGGCTCTAGGTCGGATCATGTTGTGTTAAATTACAATAAAATCTGACTAGAGGTAATTATCTGCTGCTGAGAGTTCAGAATAGAATTCAGTTAATCCTGGGGTTTACAGAAAGTTGCTGGATGAACAGGTGCCTGCATAGCCTCTTTCCTGCCGCAAACGAGATAGAAGAACTCTTGGATAAAGCAGAATAGAAATAAATTTGTCCATTTAAAATGTTCAGATGTTATCTTTTTATCACAATGGCATTTTCCAGACTGCAAGTCAAATAAACATGCAGGAAAAAATTTATTTGCTTGTGGCTACATTTTCCACTAGACTGTAATTCACAGCTGCCATATGTAGATACCCGTAGTCCTGCAGCCTGAAGGTTAGACTGCTGGGGAAGAGAAGTGCAGAAAAGAGGAAGAAGATGGTAGGGAAATGGCATGTCCTTCTTGTGTGAGAAGCTACCACTTATAATGGCAATATCCCTTGGGTGTCTGCCTATAACGTGGTCTAGGTGGTGGATGCACTCAGAACCTCCTCTTGGTTTAGCAGCCCACTTTAGCAGCCCAAGCTATGCCAGACATGTATCATGGTGCCCCCCAGGTAGGTTCAGGACTGGGGCGATGTGGTGTCCCATTGGGGACCTTTAGTCACCACAGGCTGCTCAGGTTGGCCTGGAGCCGACTGGAATTCCAGGAGAATACAGGAATTACAGAAGTTTGCGTCTGCTTGCCACCCCAAACTGCTCTGTACCTGGTTGTTCAAGCAGGGCGCAAAGTTTTGGGAGCCATGAAAGAGACTGAAACAGCCCTGTCCATAGCGTGTTGTGCTGCTAATCTCTCCGTTTCCATCACCTGCCTTATGAAGTGAGGCTATAAGCTGTCCTGGGGTAGGCTGGAAGAAGCTACTGCATGTACCTTCCCAGATGTAACAACCCAGTGGGTCACTCAGCATCCTGCTTCATGCCTGGAGAAGACAAGGGATTGTGGCCAAGACAGTAAGTAGAGCACTTTGAGGCTCAGACTGGGGAAGACCATCTGGCAGCAGATGGCCTTTGTCAAGAGCAGGGAAGTGGGAGGGGCAAGGAAGGCAGGGAAGAGGAGTAGGTCAGGGAAAAGTGTGAACAGAAGCAGGATACATTGAGGCATGTATTCTCCTTCTCTAGTCTACACCACTTTTGCTTTTGGGTCCCAACCCATGTTCTCAAGCCATAGCAGGACCATGGCAGTTTGAAGGGGGCACCACAAGTGTTGCAAGGCTCTGCTGCAAGAGAGGGAGCGAGGGAATACAGTCACAGAGTTTGCACACTGGGCAAAACCTGCGTGGGCTGAGAGGCACCGATGTGGCCCAGTAGCATGCATGGTTAAAGCAGGGCTGCTGGAGGCTTGGGAAGAGAGTCTTGTGTGCTGGATAGCTGCTGTCCTGTAAGCTTCTTATGGCAGAGAGCAGATGAGTTTGGGGGGGCCGCAGGAGGAGGAGTGGTGAAGAGGTTGCAACTGGTCCTCTGGCTGACTGCAAGGTGGCCTTGTCCTGGGGTTTCTCCTGCCCCACTCTGAGATCTGTCATAGCCCTCAGCATGCCCCACGTGACACTGTTGAGTGTCAGAGGCCAGCTTTACCTGCTTTGGGGTAAGGCGAGGGCAGTTCAGACATGTCTCCTCAGGAGCCTGACTGCAAAGGACTGCCAGCAGCTCAGGCTGGTGTTCACTCCTGCACGCAGCGAGAGAGCCTGTCTGTGTTTGTGAGGTAAAGGGAAAAGGTGAATCTTCTGCATTCTCTCTCTGAAGGTGAGCCACAGTTTGGCAGTTGGCATGCAACTTCATTCCTTCTGCTTTCTCTTCCTCTCACTTTCTCTCTGTGGTGCAAAAATAGTATCAGTAACACATTTATATCCTGCAGGAAAGGTAACATGTGGACAATGTTGCAAAACTCCAGGTGGGAGCTGTGGCTGTTGTACAGAAATGACATATGTAAAAGTTACCAAATATACACAGAAGCTTTGAAGTAGAAAGGTGTGATTTCAGAGAAAATTATCTTGTGCTTCCTGAGATAAATGGGAAAGCAGGTTGCCTGCCTCTCATAGGGGCTTTTACTTAAGGTTGGCCCTGAAAGTCCTTATGCGAGGTGAAGGACACCTTGCCTATGTGAGGCTCTCCTTGGTAGGTCTGGATGTTGCTCTGTATCTAGGTGCCAGTGAGGATAAATGTTAGGTCTAGAGGTGGCACAGGAATAAAGAGAGACTGTGGGAGGATAGACCTTTCTAGAGGCTTTTCATGCTCCCGTTCCCCAAGATAGCCCCGAGCCTCTAAGGACTGCATCTTCTGATCTGAGAGCTACTGTCTCCCACCAGTGTGCTTCAGCTCTGCTCCCTACTGTGTGTGCTAGTCCCCATGGACTCTTACCTTGAATATCTAGTGTACAGGCATCAGATGGTGGTCAAGGCTGAGCAGACCTGGTACATCACTTATGAGACAATAAGGAGCTTGGCTTCCCAGTGCCACCTTCCTGCAGAGTTAGTGTGGCAGGCAGCTGAAAGCCTGCAAATCCTACCCACAGCAAGCCTCATCTCCTTGTCCCTGGCTCTGAGCTCATCCCTCAGCAGTGCTTGGGTTTAGAGAAGTGAATTCAGAGATATGCTTGGGTTAGAGTGGAAGATGCTGAGGTGTAAAGAAGAGGGCAGCTTGTACTTCAGTACAGTTATAAGTAATCCATGCACAGTGTTACATATGGGAGTCAGTCACTTTGAAGATTGTGAGTGATGCTCCTTTGCTTTTGGGAGACTCAGCATCCATGGTCTGAAGCCTCCAAGAAATGTCTTCTCCCTGGTTTCTGACAAGTCATTACTATGGGGGTCAGACAAGCCTAAATATGCCCAGCACTGTTATCTGCTGACTGATAGCAGCAGCATTTTGGAGCTGGACTGATATGAAAAGGCAAGTGTTTGTGAAAAGCTTTTTTTTTTTTTTTTTGTAGAAACCACCTATATGCATAGAAAATCCTAAGCATTTTTGAAAACTATTTTGAAAGCAGAAATATTCCCATTCAAGCCAGCATCTTGTGTACTTCATGGGAACCATAACTAAGTTCTCCTACTGCTCTGTGTGTAGGATGTGTAGGACTTGGTCATTGATCTACCCCTTCCAAGATGCACCACAGCCAGGGACTCCAGCGATGATGTAGCTCCTCTTTTCATGAGGAGTGCTGAATCATGAAGGATGAAATCTAGGCAGCTAACCCATGGAGGAGGATGGGATATCCAAACCACAGGTCCCATGTGGCAGTGCAGCTCTGGTACAAATGAAGAATTTTCTCTCTCTCTCTCTCTTTTTTTTTTCCTTCTGGAGAAAATCCATTTAATCAAAGATGGATTTATTTCTAGAGGAGGGGAAAGTGGGCAATAAGGAGGAAGCAAAATAATTATACAGACCCAGTTATAGGCAGGGCCAGATTTTCCATCTGTTGACTCGTGTTCTGCTAATGAGTGGGTGATGGTGTCCATCATCTGCATTTGACAGAGAAGGCCCCCGTTTCCATGTGCACTGCTCTGTGGCACTGAATTTCAGACCCATATTGGGAACTAGTGACTCTTCACGTCAGCTGGAGCTGGGCCCAGCCCCGAACATGTCCCACTCTGCTGAATACTCTCCATGGGTTGTGATCTTTTCAGCACAGGTTTTGTCTTCTTTCAGCTCATTCTGCATACAGACACTGGAGAATGAGCTAGCTTCTTAAACAGAAGCCAAAGCAAAGCACTTGACTTCAGAAGAATAGGAGACCCAAAAGGAAAAAAAAAAAGACACTTAGGTACTTGTTGAACAGATGCAGTGGGTTGTTATAGCAACTTGAGTTCTAAAAACAGGAGAGAATATCCACATGGTGCCACGTCTATTGAAGAATCCAGACTTCAAAATTCAGACCCTGAGGAAACACCTATCTCCTATTATTACAAAACAAAAAAAATCAATTCATAAGGCTTCCTCAGAAAAATACACATAAATTATCCTATGAAGGAGATCAGCTCTTTAAGATGCTTTCAAAAGGCTTGTGGTATCATTTGTTTATGATATTTAAAGCAGTATGTGTGCACGCATGTATGCGTGTGTGTGATGTGGATTTCAACTCGCAAAGAGAACTTGAAAGCCTTCCAGCAAAAGCGTAAGCGCTCTGACAAAGATTTTGTGTAGGGAATAACTGGCAGCGGCAGATACCAAGGTGACAGTGAGCAGCTGTAACATCAAACCTGAAACGCTTATCAGTTTCATGTACATCTATGAGAAATAATGACTCCTCAGACACTGATTCTTTCTGTCAGTGCAGGGGAAAAGCACCAATTATTATTAAATCTAAAATAAAGCTTCATGCAGCTATAATTGAAAGCTTTCATGGCAAAATATCATAGCAAAATATGTGAAAATGCTTAAATCAGACTCAAAGTTCAGGTAAAAGCACACTTGCTATGACCTAATGATGTTTAAATTCATCTGTACCCTGTATCAGGCCTCAAAATATTTGCACACAAAAGAGCGCTTGATTTGGGATCTTTATCTGCTCCAATTTTATCTGGAAAACCATGTGGGAGTGTAACAGCCTCAGATGCTCTCCTGGAAAATGCAGGGGACTTGAAATTCCACAACTGGTTTTTATTCCCTAATTTTATTTTGCAGCTTTTTTTGGTCAGACAATTTGCACAAAAAGTCACCTGTGAATTAATGTCTTGGATAACCCATCTGTGAGCAGGCTTTAGGTAGAGAAAGCAGAGCAAGCTGCAGCTCCACACGGAGATCAAAGTCACCGCTTAAACAAAGGCTGGATGCTGGGACTGGGGTAAAGCAGAGCTCAGGACTGCCCTGGACACTCGGGCTACAAAATTTGAACTGGCAGAATTTTTTCCAGTAGAAAGACCGATGCAGAGAAAGTTCTCTTTGATTTGTGGGGCATTTCAGTGGCTTTACATTCTGTTTCATTCTGATCGGAAACAAACTATCAGCTCTGTGCAGGGAGGAGACTGTGGCCCCTGTGCCAGGGGCACAGCCGTGGGGCGTATGTGGGCCCTCCTGCCCCTCAGCTGGCCAGAGGAGCCAGGCCTCAGCTTTGACCCGCAACAGCCTCTTCCCGGTCCAGCGGGGAATAAGACATCCTAGGAGAGTTTTGAGGATAAATTAATCAAAGCAAGAGGTATAAGGTGCTCAGATATGCCAGTGATGAAGCTCATACATGTGCTTTGGAGGGAAACTCTCCATTAACTCCTCTGGGAGTCCCTGTAGATCAGAGGTTTTGTCCGCACAGAGCTCCTCCAAGGAAAAGGCTGTGCTGAGTTCAAAGGCGTTGAGGGTGGAGATGCTCCCCTCTAACCACTCTGTTCAGCTTTCCCCCTGCCCACGCTGCAACAGCACACATTTGTTGCAGAGACAGTATCTGTTGCACTTAGGGAAATGAGGAAAAATTATTGCCGGGTGCTGCCATGTTTGAGGAGAGGGCTATAAGATCGATGGTCTTGTCTGTGATTCTTTTCCTTTAGTTCCTAATGGTTTTGTTTTTGATTTGCTTTGCTTTGATTTTTGATGGATGCTGGTATATATCCCTTTCCTTGAAAGAGCTGCTGCCCCCACTGTGCAAACTGCCCCAAGCACTATTTCCAGCTTACTGGGCTGGTACAGATGGGTGCTGGAAGCTGGCACAAACTTATGGAGGGGTGCAACCTTGTTATACAGCTAGAGAAAGAGCCAGTGGCTCCTACACCAGGTCCAAAGTGACTTCTCAATGTCTTTGAACTTTTCTCTGTTACCGTACTGTTTCCTAGAGGTATAATTTTCAGCAGAGGCTAGCTCAGGCCAGCTGCTTTTTGTAGCCATCATCCAAAAATAGTGCGTCTGGTCAGAATTTTTCTTCTTTCTCCCTTTAATTCAAGTACGGCTGAAAGACATTGCCTAAACATACCTCCAGTAGTAATAATATTTAATGATACATCTTCAGACAGAAAAGAATATGGAAGCTATTAAGCCCAGAGGCAAATATTTTCTGAGAGTTATGAGTGTGAGAAAATTAAGTTATAGGCAGAGTGCAAGTGGTTTTGCAATCTTCATAGCAGGTGTTAAAACCAAGCTGCTAAAATAATTACCTATTTGTCTTAAAAGTGTAACCTTGACTTTTTTAGAGCTATTCTGGAAGGAGGGTAGAGGAATATGTTTTCAGCTGTGAACAAATTAAGCAGGAGTTTCTGGAGATGGGATCTGAAGGAGAGGTAACAGAGTCTGATGTGGGAAGGTCTGGCTTTAAAATGATAATTAAAAAAAACCCAGGAAAATCAAATGAACTGTTAAATTTGTATGATTTGCTGATGAATGCCTAACCACTAGTAGAAAGCAGTCCACGGTATGAATCCAAGCACAGATCTAGCACTGGTATGATGGGGAACAGCTGTTAGCTTAAATTCTGAGACATCTGAGACAAAATAGGCATTATGAGAGATTTCTCCCAGTAAACTGGGGCTAGTGCTATGTAAGGCATGGGCTATGAGCTAACTCACAGCTTCTGTAAAGACTGTAAATGAAATGCTACCACGTAGTGTTTGTGCTTGTGTTCTATAACGAGGTTGTCAAAGAAGCTTTTCTTAATGGTTGTATCTGTCACACCAGAATATAACCATGGTGTTGTTTTTCCTCCCTGCAGAATTCAGTGTCAGGGATTCAAATGGGAGTAAAAGAAACAAGGCTCACGTTTATACCAAGCCACCCCAGCCATCACTCCAGGCAGTATGAGAAAGGTGTCAGCAGCCAAAGGCATACCTGGAGCAGCAGGGGCAGGCAGAAGAGTTGCTGGCTAAGTGAGCCATCTGGCCGTGCCTTTCCAGGTGAGCTTTTCAGGTCTCAGCAGAACACCGCTTCTGGGGACTCCCGTGTCCCAAGGGCCTGAGACAAGAAGGCCTCGCTCTGCACTATCCTGGCTCTGCGTCAGGGAGGAAGCTGAGGCCTACAGCTTCGGCCTCTCTCTGCCGAAACGGAAGGGCCCCACGGCAGCTGGAGCAGCAGCAGTGCGCTCTGTGGCATGAGAGGCCCTGTAGCCAAATGCAAACGCTCCAGCAGCGGGGAGTCAGAGATCTAATCAGGGCCAGGATACATTGTTGAGGCTGTGTACATTGAAACAAAATGGAGACAACTGAAAGTTTCATTTCAGGAAAAAACAAGGGATCTACCCCAAATCAGACCAAAGAGCACTCACACGGAAGCAAATTCCTGGTCTGTTTGATGAGACCTAGTATTTTTTTGAGGAACCATCTTTACTCTCCTTCCCAAGATTTCTTTGAGACAGTCTCTCTAGGGCTGAGGAATAGCTCGGGAAGGAGGGTTTGTCCGCTTTGCAACCAAAGAGGTCCAGACTCCCATTTCACCGTCAGTGGTGAATTTAATTTTTGAGTTTCAATTACAAAAAGGGATGCAGTCTTTGTTCACATGTTGGGTAGTGGAATGGGAAAGGAATAAAAGACCAGATTTTGTCCTTGAGCTTACTAAAAACCCTTCTGAGCCTTCTTTGAAAATAATTCCTGGCACAATCAGCTTTAAACCTAAGTTTGACTTTTTTTTTCCTCTCCTAGTACCAAACATGATTAGAACATAGTATGGATTAATTGCTCTGCCAAATGTCATTCCTATAAATCAAATCTGTTTTCTGACATATGAGTGAGTGTCTGAATACTCCAAAGCCATTAAAAATATCTGCATAATTTTAAAACCTGCTAAATGTTGTTGTTTTCTCTCTCTCTCTCTCTCCTTTCATTCTTGGTACAGTATGGTATTTTACTCTGATGATGAGAAGTTGAATGGCAAGTTTCAGTCAAATGAATTTTTTTTGCAATCCGATCCTAAAATCTTGACAATGGCACTTACAGTGGAAATGCCACCAACTGTAAATTTACACAAGGACAAAACTTGGCATCCCTAATCTGTTCTTAAGGCAAAACTTGTGGGATCTCTGCCCACAATCTCTCTGCAGGAATTGGTGTTATCCCATTACTGAAGTACTCATGCGTTAGATGTGTTGGTGCTCCAGGTGTATAATACAGAGCTCATCCTACTAGTTTGTACTGTATTCCCTGTGTAATGTGGCAGAAGTAATTGCCCATGGTAATAATAACCACCCCACTATCTGATTAGCTGTATCATGCAGCTAGAGCTGGTAAAAGATTACCCAGTACAACATCTCATTTCATTGGTAAAGGCTGATTCGACAGATCTGAAACAGTTTGTGGGACTTCATTAGTTCTGCCAGGTTTTGATAGGAACCAGTTGCATTGGTAGACAGATCTGTTCCTGACAGCTTGCGTGACTGCCCTTCTCTTGAGACCTCTGCACTTTTTGGCTAGGTGCTGGGGGAATGAGGTTTGCAAGTGGCTCTTTCCCTTGCTTCTGTCCATGGCCCATGGCAGTCAGTTTAGCTTGCCTGGGGGCACCATCACCCCAGAGTGACTGACAGGTTGTGTAACAAACTGAAAAATACCTTTGGGATCTCTTAAAATTAAACCTCTTTTGTGTTTTCATATTTCATGTTTCTCCTCCTATGGGGAAAAAATTCTTCCAGTAATTCTCATCCTGATTTAGATGAGTTTTTTATAATCTTTTACCAGAGGAAATTCATATTTGTCTCTTGCTGCTCCAGCGCCTGGACAGAAAGACAAGCTTAGCAGCGTGCTGCAGAGGTTGCTGCATCTGGCCTCAGTCTGGGCCACAGCCCACGGGCACCCATGGGGGCCACCTAGCTAGAATGGGTTTGAGAGCAAGGCCTGAAGGACATGGTGAGTGAGTGCACTGAGGAATCTGACTCCTCTTCAGGTTGTGCCCTTCTGCCATAACAGGTCCCAAAACATTTCAGGAAGGGGACAATCTGCCCAAGAAAACAGGTACATTTCTTCTCACAGCAGTAGCTGATTGCACCCAAGATGGGCTCTCCCGACTCACCTTGTGCTCTTCTACTTCCAGGCAAATGCTGCGTTTACTTCGTGCTGCCAGCATGGCTGCAGGGAGCTGGGGAAGCTGAGGCCTCTGCAGAGAGGGAGAGTTCTCCTCAGTGTGCAGTGGGAGCCATTTACCAGCAGGTGAGCCTGACTCCACAAGTCTGTAGTACTGGGTGGACTGCTAAATACCCTAGATGGCCCATGGTGGATTTTTTTTATTTTGGGACCCCTGTGGTTCAATTAAAGCTCAGATAATTCAGTCCAAAAAGTTTTCCATGCCCACTGTTCTAGGATTTTGTTGCATATTGGCTATTTGCCCCTTTTAAGTTAATCTCTTTCAAAGGTCTACCTTTAAAGAAAAATGCTGTTTCAAAACTAAAGGCTGAAAACTTTTGACATTCACAATAGTTTTCTCCCTTTTTGACAAAATTGCTCAGGTTGACTAAATTCTCAAATACTTTTAGTCCTTCTAAAACAATCTATTTTTTTCAGCAGATAGGTTATGAGAAGCATTTCTCATTCTACTTTTCAAGATTTGCAACATTTTTTTCCTGTTTTTCTCATTGGTATAATTTCAAATAATAAGCACCCCCACATCAATAGGGATGCCACACTGCTATCTGATGAGAATGGACACAGCTTCACGTAATGCAGTTTGGCTCTCATGAGTGTTGTGTGGCTAATCATCATGCCATGAGATGGACAAGGAAGCTCTGGCTTTTTTATCCTAAGTAGCATGGGATTAAGTTATTTATCTGAACTGGAGCAGCATACTGGGAAACTCAGAGAAACTGTGTTCCTCCTTTTCAATATTTGACTACATCCTGAATCTGCTGACACTAAGATCTAAACAAAGGATGTAGGAACTACAGATGTCTATGGAGCAATCCTCCTTGCTGGCTATAGGTTCCACCTTTGAAGAACCATTTCCTCTGTTTTTAACCCAAAGGAGGGAACAAAACTCTTTAAAAAGGCCATAAGGCCTACTAAGAGTAATGTGAAGGGCCCAAAAGAATCATCATTTTCCAGCCAGTGTGGCTTCATTTAAAGTGTCGGGAGCAATTAAAGCTGCAGTAGCGCGATCTAGCAAAGGGTGCTGGAGACTGACAGTGGAAATGTTGTTATTCCATCACTAATTTTGGTCAACATGTTTCACCTTTCTCTCCTGGTTCCATGTCTTGATTTGTCTGATTTGTGCATTTAGACTGTGAACGCTGTGTAGCTGACACTATTCTGTACTGCATAAGAAACATGTATCTGGTGTCTGTGGTAATAAGAGCAGGACTTTTTCTGTGGAATGCATTGAAGGAACCCTACTGATTTTGAGAACTTCTGGTGAAAAATGCTTGTGTGAGCGCAAAAGCATGACCTGAAGGTATTCTTATTCCACTTACATATGGGGGAGCTAAAGTATTTGTGCTTCAGATACAGCTCCTAAGCCATAGTGTTTGTTATGGGTAGATGGGTTAGGGAGATGATGCAATGATCTGGCTGCTGCTGGGTGAATCTCCCTGGGTTAGGTGTCCTCCCCCTCTAAGGATGCTCACAGAATACTGAGGAGGACGTAATGAAGGCCATTGCCCTGCCCATCCACTCTGGTAGGTAGGTAGTGCCAGTAAAAATGCTGCTAGATATATCATCTCAGGTATCTCAATACATTTGTAGCCTGAATTTGAGCTCAGAGAGGTGAGCGATTTGCCTAGAAATGACAAAGCAAGCCACATCTTCTAGAAAAGCCTTGGGATACAACAAAGCCTTCACTAGCTCAATTCAAAATCTCCCAGGGGAAGGTTAAAGATCAAAAGCCCTTTGCTTACAACTCTGTTATTTCTTCACCTGTCCTGTCCTGCGGAGCCAGAACAAAGCAATGGAAAAAGTCCCCAGCAAGGCTTTATTAACCTCAGGTATCCAAAACTCCTGTGTTGGTAACCCAGCAGTGTACTTCCCTCATTATTATGTAAAATGGAATATTCTTCCTTTCAGAAAGCATACTCTCTTCACATCTTTTCATCACAAGTTCCTAGCCGTGCAATAAGCTGAGAAACCAGAGCAGGCAGAATAGCTTTTTGAGCAACATTCATCTTTTTGTTGACAATGCAGCTTTGTCTAAACAATTCTGATTAAGACAGAAATGAACATTCTTATTAGCTTTTTGTTTCAAACTGAAAATTTCTATGTTGTTCTAGAATTTGCTATCAGCATCTAGAATCATAACAGAAGGTAGGTTTCAACTTGAAGCAAAAGTGAATGTGGCTTGTTTTCCTCATATCCAATATCTGAAATTAAAAAAAAAAAGTTTTTGAGCTGCTGTTTTAGGGTTTTTGTTGAGCTTCAGCCTAATTGAAGTATTTCACCTCCTCTGAGCTTCTGCCTGAAGTAAAACCTCCCCTCTACTTCCAGGCTTTGCCACACCAAGATACCCAGCATGCTTTGCTACTTATTTTTTGTAGCACCTGCTACAAAATTGACTGCTAGAGGCTGGCCCTGGCTTCTTAGGAGTGAGGTAGGGGAGAAGCAGCCTCTTTGGAGCACAGTACAGAGAAGTGACATTTTACTCTTCATGAGGTAAGGACTCTTGCCTTAGTCTGGAAGGGTTTGGATTTTTTTTTTTTCTTCTTCCTGTCTTTATTGTGTGCTGTGGTCTCAGTTGTGCTCCCTTGAGAAAGGAGGAGAAGCCCTTTCTCTTAAGTGCTGAGAGAGGATGGAGAACCTGGAAAGCTGCTTGGAGTTAGAGGAAGAACTACTTGCTAATAGCTTTGTGGGGAGGAGTCCTCCTGGCAAAAAATAGAGGTAATGATTTGGACACAAGAGTGGTTCGTTGCATGTAGTAGAGGCTTAAGTCTCCTGGCTTTTTCCCTTCCTGTGTGCAGCAGTTGCAAACTTATTTGTGCTACCTCTCCAGAGCCTTTCTTATTTAAGCCTGAAAATGAGAAGAAGCTGTGTATGAAACAGAGGAGCTGGGTGTGAGGCCTCTGGTTCCCTCTCTGCTTGTGTCAGGGCTGCCTCTTCAGTATGGGCGTTCCAGGTAAATGAGGCTGGAAAAAAGCTCTTGTGTGTTGGGGGGTAGAGCAGGTGGAGGTGCTCCTGCCACTATATGCTATTTATTTTCAAGCTGTCCAGTGCTGACTTACCTGGGACGGACTTTCTGCTCGGATGGGAGCCCTTGAGGCTCACAAGGAGAACATGGGCTCAGGGAGTTTCTACACTCCCCAACATGCACAGACAAGGACGAGGAAGTGTAGTGCTCTCTAATGGCTGAACTTGGCTAATGGCCAGATCTAATTTAGATTCCTCAACAAACTATTGTAGATGTCTTTTTTTAGCCCCTTCCTCTCAAAACCAAGGAACAAATTAACAAAAGCTAGGCCTTTTAACCTTAACATTTCTTTATTCTTTAGACAAGCTAATGCCTACTGTTCTCTCAGCTTACCATGTGCTTTCTCAACCAGACTGGAGTATTTCTAAGCGTGGGGAGATCCAGTGGAGAGACAGAGCTGACTTGCTGTTCTCTGCCAACGGGTGCGTAGGGCTCCTGGGCATTCCTGTTTGCTGGCTGTTGTTAGCAGGTGGATGCTGTGGGCTTGTTACAGCTGTGTGAAAATGAGGGTGGCCTGATTTTTGGACTCGGGGCGTCCCAGAGCTGTGTTTTGAGAAGCCTGAGAGGTGTACAGACGATGAAGGCTGTAGCAAGATGAGACTAAAGCCAAGGCTTTTTAAACATAGATATTCTCTCTTCTGTCTAATTCAAGCTCTCTCTTCTGCCAGGAGAATGGCTTTTGATTGCAAAAGAGAAGTCTCAAAATACTCTCAGTCAGAAAACTAATCTGAAGTCACCCTATGGCTTGCACTAGCACCTGGAAGGGGAGAAAGCTCTGTGTGAGAGCTGGCGTTCTGCAGATGGCAAAAGGGGACATAGCAAGAACAGCACATATATAGAACAAGAGGGCCAAAAATTGTCAAGTTGAACAAATTAGAGCTGAAGCATTTCAGGGCAGCTGTTCAGATGAAGGAAGATATTGGCAATATTTTAGTGCTGAAAGAGGATCCAGGGAGGTTGTGTAGTGGGCTACAGCATTAAAAAGTAACCAGTGTAGGTGTTTACC